>NW_005178407.1:0-47274 GCF_000341285.1 Galdieria sulphuraria
TCCAAACTTGTTTCAATCGGAAATGCAAAAGATCATCCACTGTCTGTTTAACGCTTTCCCAATTATGCCTAGCTAAATCGGGCATAGACATAGAAAACAAAGCATCTATTTCCTCCAGAGTCTTATCTTTAGTTTCAGGCATCATAAACATGGCATAGAACCACGCAATAGTAACAAATCCTCCATAAAAACCAATGAAAATTCCTGGGGCAGTCATAGCCGTTTTCATTTTCGTAAAGCAATAAGTTGTTATAAAATTGCCTATATAAGTCCACCAAGTCACAAGTGCCATTCCTTCACTTCGAATATAGGTTGGATATATTTCTGAACCCAATACCCATGCATAAGGTCCCATTCCAGAACCCCAAAACATATAATAAGTTATAATACCCCAAATATAGATGCCTTCTTCCATATGAAGATTGCTGGCTCTAAAACTAAAACCAATAATGAAACAACCAACCAATACTCCAGGTAAAAGACTTAACCATAAAACTCTTCTTCCCATTCTGTCCATAAAATAAATGGCAGGAATAGTAAACAGTAACAAAGTCCCACTACCTATCATACTGGAATAGACAGCATGAACACTACTAAAACCAACTTCATGCATCAAAGTAGCCATATAATAATTAATAGAGTTGATTCCAGAAAATTGACAAAGAATTGCAATAATAGTTCCAAATATAGCAGCATGACGACAACGGTGTACTCGAACAAGGTCCATTATAACCCATCGATTTTTAGATTCTTCCAATTCCCGTTCAACAGTTTTCCTCATAATAAAAAACTCATTTCTCTCTTCTTCCGTATCAAATCCTCTCACAATACTCCAAACCTTATAGGACTGTGCCTCTCTTCCTTTCCTCATCAACCAACGAGGTGTTTCAGGTAATGTAAGCATGGCAATAAGCAAAATGGATGAAAATACTAAAGTACTGCCGAGCATATATCTCCAATTGCCAGAGGCATGCACAAAGATGGCTGCTACAATATAGGCACAGAATAAACCAAAGCAAATCATAAATTGGTACAATGAAACTAAGCCTCCTCTCCATCTCTTCGTACAGCTTTCTGAGATATATACAGGGCAAGCAGTACATTCTAAACCTAATCCAACGCCCAAGATGATACGACCTGATAAAATCATACCAAAATTTTGAGCATCCGCTTGTAATATTCCTCCAACAGTATAAAACAAGCAGGCAATGATGATACTTAGCTTTCTTCCCAACCATTCATTGAGTGGATACCCTCTACATAACAATGAATGAGTAAATAGGCCATTTATGCAATTATACAAACTTACATTGTAGCACCGAGAACACCACCTAGAGGCATAAAGCCTGTGACCATAGATTCCTCTCCAGTTGTTAGACTAAGATCCTTTGGTACAAACAACAATGCACCACTAATAACACCTTGATCCATTCCAAAAATGAAACCTCCTATGGAAGCAAAAATACCAAGAATCCATGTCATATGTCGGCCTCCACCTTTGAACAAAGTATGAGTACGGAATGAGAATCCTGAAAGTTTGTCCGATTCTTCCTTGAGATGGTCAAGTTCCTTGGTAACTTCCGCCTCATCCAATGTGGCCTCCAACTGGTAACCATAGTAGTTGGTTTTTTCATCTCCAATAGCATCATCTGTTTCACCAGTATAATGAGGTACTATATCTCTTTCAACTTCAACGGGAACTGCAATAGGACTCATAATCTACTAACAACAAGATGAATATTTCACAAAGAAAAATGAAAGATACCACCAGCCATTTGTGATCCGTTGCTAATATTGAAGAGGATTGATCTCCAGAAAATCCTTTCCAATGGACAATCATCAAGATACTGAGCCTTCAAGGTCTACCATAAATGTCTATGAGACACACATGTGAAACTTCACTCCTTGGAGGGCGAGAGATATAAAGGAACACAAATGGAACTACAGGTCGAGAATTTGATTCTAGTCCAATAGACTTGAGTCTTAAATCCAGTCATTCTTGGTGGAGAGAAGAGAGGATAGTTGTGTTTTCTCGGCTGTTTGTCAAGCACTTGTTATGCAACAAAGACTGGTTTGAAATGTCTGTTATGGAATTTTTGTCTTGGTTGGACCCAGTAGAGTGGAGCAAACATTATGAAATTCCATTATCCATAACTTGCTTTCTCATATATTTCATCGTGTTTCACATAGCGTGAGTATCATCTTTTGTCGTTGGAACATTCGTTAACTAGGCAATAGTTGTGCGTTCTTTGGCATTGCTGATCATTGGAAACTACTGCGAAAATACAAACTGCATGAAAGTGACGAGAAAACCTATCTTCAGGTATTGGTTGGAACTTTAGTATGGATTCGGTTTCTGAATTCTTCAAGTTATTGCCAAGAGTGGTTTTCAATCAACTTGCCTTTTATTTGACTAGTTGTTATATTGGAGAAAAGATGGGTTGGGTTTTCAGACCTCCAAAAGTGAGTTTCATACTTGCAGCACTGTCTTTTTCTTGCAAACTCAATTGATATTTAGGACAACCATTTTCAGCTTTGGAAGTTACCGATATATCTTACTTTGTTTTCTTTCTATCATGAAATTATATTTTACAGTGCCCATAGATGGTTGTTGCATTCGAAGTGGGGTTTCAATCTTTTAGGACACAACGTCCATCATAGGTAATAACAACGAATACTAATGTTGAATTCATCAAGCAACCATGATTAGTACCAAAGGTTCAGTTGGTATCTCACAACATTATATGAGTGTCATCGACTACTATTTGGAAATCGTTGTTTCCATTTTGGTACTGTTTGGTTGAAAACTTTTCATACAAAGATTCATTTCTCTACGTAATGTTCAGGTTCCATTGGTACTTATTCGCACCAATGCATATTTCGACCTTTTAGTAATGGTGGAGGACGCTATTTTGGGTTCTTATGACCATAGTGGATATGACTTTTTCCTGGGAAATTTGAAAAGATATTCACCTGTAAGTAGCGGTTATTGTTTTGTTTTAGAGATGATTTAGTCCTTTGTTTCTAGGCTTATCATTCCATGCATCATCTTCGTTCTAGTTGCAGTTATGGAGATGGTGTTGGCTCCTTGGCGTTATTAGATAATCTTTTTAAGACTAGCTACTTTCATTTTGGATACAAGTATGAAAATTAACCTTTGAAAGTTTGTTCCAAATAATGTTGATGGAATTTGTCTAGGTCTTTCCCCAAGGTAAAGAATCTTGTCAAGGAAGAGAAAGAAGAAACAGAGTAGTAGAGTTTTGTTTGTTTTCTCACATGTTTTTGCTTGTACTATTTCATCATAGAGTTTTTAGAATAAATCGTGGAATTATTCAATATTTGGCATTTTATTCGTATTGATTCGATGTCATTGGACAAGTGGTTTTCTATGACATGCTGAATGCTTGTTCATATGCTTACGAGAAGCGATTGCTATCTACTCTTGTTTATCCAAACCTAGGCACTCCTTCATAATAGATGATAGATATGTAAAAGAGAGAGACTCATTCCAAAGGAATCACGAATGTCCATCTGTCATTCTGGAGGACAAGCATCGAGTTCATCTTCTTCCTACTGACCACTACTTGTACAACTTTGACCGTTATAAAGGATGCTTTCTCCAGGTATTCGAAATGTTCTACTATCAGGTGTTATTGGTTTGATTCTCTACAACTCTGACCCAAACAATAGCTGGGTGGTGTTATTTTCTCAAGCAACTGTTCTTGGACACCTCTTCTTAGGTCTCTTTTTAAACTTTTACATTCGTCGCCTTATAAAGCAAAACGAAGATAATGAAACTATCAGAGTACCTCGTTCTTCTTATAGTTGGAAACGAGTTGCACCAGAAAAGGACGAGTGGTTGAATATGACTATTCGAGAATATGACTTGGAGGAGCTAAAAAGAAGCCAACATCGTTTCGTTCTCAACGCAGCGTTCCTAGGCTTTGCTGCTTTTCGTTTAGCTGCTACTCGTGCCGCTATTTTACAAGGATTGCTTTGGATTGTTCAAATACTAGAATCACCTTTGGTAAGTTGTGTTTACCTGTTGAGAATCAGTTGACTTGGGTAGGTACAAATTTATATCTTCGAGAAGCCTGCGACAGGTTTATTAGCAAGGCCTTTTCAGAAAACTATAGGGTTATTGGACTATTTATCAAGAGCAATTCGTCAAGACTCTAGTCAGACTAGGACGACTAGCGAAAATAAAAAAGACAATTGAACGTTTTTTTGCTAGAAGTTTTTCCTTTTCTATGTTGAGAAAAAATGTGTAGTTCTAAGAATAACCATAAAGATGAACTTGACAGTAGCAACAGTTGATAACAATGACGATCTATTCTTTCTTATCATAGTTATCTGCTATTGTTTGATTCCATAGAACAAAAGAGGGATTTGGACCACGTCATCGAATGGGGGGAATCATCGTGTCCTTTGGCGCCTTGATGTTTTTATGGTGTTGTCTTCAAAAGAAACTTTTAGATTTACTTCATACTGTGTTTCTATAAAGCATGAATGAATCGTGTTGTATTATGGAAAATAACCAAAGTAATAACAAACAAAAACTGGAAAACAAGTTGGGCAGACAATCCAAAAGAGTCATATCACTCTACCAAATAGACCAAGGATTGAAAAGAGCAGAAAACTATAGATTGCAACAGTATTTGAATCAAAGGTATTGTCAATATCTAGAAAGCCTGTAATATCTATTTAAAAATATCTTCAGTGAGAGGTTAAGGAGACAAGTACAGAAAGTACGAGATGCTGCTGAAAGTAGGAAGGAAGAAATGAAACAAGCAAAATTAAAAAAGCAAGAAATGTTAAACACAACTCTTTCAGAGGCTCAACTTCGGAGAAACCAGTATTTGGAGGTAAGGATAAGAACGATATTCTCATTGCACATAGTCAACAAACTTTAGACAGCAAGGCAGAATGCAAGAGAACACTTTAAGAAAGTAAGAATAGTAGCAAACACAAATCATGTTTCCAAAAGAATGCTTTTATGGAAACAAAATGCACAATTCCAAACTCAATTATGGAATGCTGAATGGAGGCGATCTCGTGCATTGGCTTTAAAAGTACGCAATGCTTGTTTGTCACCTGGTGCCAAATATTATGATTCTCAAAACGAAAACTTCAAAAATGAGACAAACAGCTATAATATCGAAGAAAAGAACGAGGCGGCAGCTTTGATACAGTTTTTTTGGAGACTAAGCTTTATCGAGAGAGTCTTTTCTAAACTTCATCTTTCCTGGGAGTGTTGTGTAGAAGAAGGTTTTGATGCCACCAAAAATAAAATTCTAGACGAAGAAGCACAAAAAGCTGCAGCTAGTGTCGTTCATTTGTTCTATCCGAGATCTCGTGCTATGATGGGAAGCGAATTGAGGAGACTGTCAAGGCTCTTTCTGACAAGCTTTGTTATTGCTGCACATCCACAGCATGTTTTGGAACATCCGGTAAGTTGTTAGCGACTTGGATATTCTATTAAAGCCTTATGTTGTTCTAAAGGACAGAGGTTTAGAACAAGCTGTCGTCGATGCAGCACGTCGTTTGTTGGGGTATTTAATGGACCCTCAACTGAGCGCTGTAACGTCTGCTGTCAAAGCTCGAAGCATTTGGACGAGATATAGAGTACTTTATGAAGAATGGGAACGCTCGGATAGAGAGAGACTCATAGATGGAATCATGAAGGACTATATTGAATTGGAAACTATGAAGCTCAAGGTAGATAACAACGTGAGTACCAAACAAGCCTTCAATCGGCAACGTAGATTGAGTCCAAATGTTGCTCCTTGGAACGGAAAGGAACCTCAGACTATCGGGGCCATCTGGTTACCTCAGATAAGGAAACGTCAGTCCAGATTGAGAGCTGCACTTTTCCGAGTTGGTGGTCATGATGCCTTGAATCATCTTCAAAGCAACATACAAGACATTCGTGAAAGTTTTGAAGTTAGGACAATTGTTGATGAACCCACGCAAAAGGTTGTTCATGAGGATCACTTGAGTATAGTCTCGAAAGATGAATATGAATATGCACAACATGGCATGAATGAAATTTTTGCTCACGAAATTATGATCAATGTGGAAGAATTTATAAAGGAATTGGAATCTTCTGAGCAGTATAATGCAATTTTGACTTTGGCAAGAAGAGCTTTTCGAGAGAAGCTATACCAAGCTTTCTGTGGTAACGATCAAGGCGAAGATTCAGCAAATGAACAGTTATTGAGGCTGATAGAAGAAGTGCGTGATAAACTTTTTGCAATATTACCGCCAAATATTTGTGCTGCAACTGATGATTATAGACAAAGGCTTGAAGGTCATTTAGATATGAAGATTCTTCGAAACCAAATAGATCATTATGCTTTTAAGGCCGATGATGCTGTATATTTATTGAGACTTTTTACTGAAACGCTTCGCAGTATTGAGGCTGTTGAAAGAGATGAAGAGCTTCAGTCTTGGGAAGACTCATGGTTTTCTGAAATTGCAAACTTTGATTGTAGTTTACAAGTGCACAAAAGGAAGCTTTTGTCTATTGTTGCCAACAGACTTTGTGATATTTTGGATCGTTTGGATATTATTGAAAAGGATATCGTCATATCCAAGATTCGCATTTTGGAGCCTATTTTGAGATGTCATGGTCCTCAATGGGAAGACAATCGTTTTCAGCAGAAAGTTTTCAGAGGCATTTTTGAAAAGGACTTGCCACAAACTAGTTTATGGCTCACCAAGGCAATGAAAAAATTGAAACAAGTGTACACAACCTTTGACTGTATGCGTCTTGTTCAAGGTGAAGGAGACTGGACGAAACGATTTCTTCGTGCATCGTTCATTTATCTTATTGATGAAAAGGAAGAACAATTTATTGTTCCTGAAGTGTTGAAACTAGATGAAAGGAGATTGCAAAAGTTGAGAGAAAATTTATCTAAGAATATATACATCACTTGTCTCGATTTAATTGTTCGTCGGTTTGTAAAGCAAAAGAATATGGAATGGGACTGTGAGATAGAAGAAAGCTGGAGAGACTTGGTTGTCTATTGGAAGGATAGAAAATGGGTTATTCTTCAATCAGATTTGGACAAAGAGTTGATATTCTTTATGGAGAAAATCTTGGCTCGTCATTCCACGGTGATTTTTTCACAACAAGACAAGACCTTTTTATCTTCTTTATGGAAAAGAGTAATATATGATAGTGAACCCATCTCTTCACTATTGAGACGGAGAATCAGTGACTTTTTGTATCGCAATTTTCTTTTCCATGTTTCTTCTTTCACATATCCTCGCAAGCAATTGCAATCTTTAGGCTTTGGATATGTCGTCGATGATATGATAGATATATTGGAAGTGTTGAAAAGGACAACTGATTTGATGTTGGCCGTTCATTTTCATCGTTTGAAACCCGTTGTTTTGAGAATTGCAAAAGTAGTTGTAAATGAAAGTAAGTGATCAATGTTATATGCATCCATTTTGCCTTTTTGCAAACTCACTATTTTTTATATCTATCACTGAAAACCACATTGTGCAAATGTTGTATCATTGAAAGCCAATACCTTTTTCAACAAACTGTAACAATTCGAAGGAGATGGCAGTGTTCCCGTAAAGGATGGGTCGAGGCACGTGACAAAAGTCTCATACTCTGCACTACACACCTTCAAGTCATCAAAGTTTTGTCCAGCACAAGCTATCAATGCACCCAAGTCACCGAGACAGCTTTCCACATTGCTTATTCCATCGATAATAGGAGTAGTAATATTGGTTACGCATTGGGTCAGATGACATACATCCACACTACAAGGGTCTGTAAACTGACAAGCTTTGGATATATAACAATCATAAGAATGTACGATACTTGAAGGACATTGCTCTGGAAAGGCCTCAATAGTGTCATTGAAAAGACACTGAATGGTGGAACCCAACAAATTGACGCAAGTTATTGGATTGGATGTGATATCTGAAAAGCAGGATAAAGCACTTGTCAACAAACCTAACATAATTCCAGTCACAAAGAAAGGAAGATGGTAACAAACTCTCAATGACTTACTCATACAGGATTGCAGATTGGGTCCGAATTGAATGGGCTGTCCTCCACTTATTTCTTGTATCACGTCTTTTACATCCTTTTGAATATCGTGAAAGCAACTCCAGCTTTGTTCCACCTCCAGAGCACAAGAAGACGAAGGAGCTGTTGTCACTGCACTAGTAGCAGCTTGTCTATGGACTGCTGATACATAGAAAGTTGAACAGAAAAGGATAGAAAGGGTAAGCCATATCCTCCAACCCAGGCAATCAAATGCAGCCATAACTTTTCTTTTCAGGGTCCAAATGAATTTCCCACGCTTCTCAAAATGGCTTTTTCTAGAGAAAATGGAATTTTATCCACATGAAATTTCTTGGCTGTGTGGAAATGAAGTCTTCCTCATCATAGGTACTGTCTATGGGACAAGAGAGACGAATGAATGGCCCAACTCTATATATATATATATATCGACTCTTTTATAGAATGAAAACAACTTTGAGATTCTACTATCTTTCCTTCTCCACAAGTACACACAAACGAATATCATCGTTACCCATCCATTTCATTCTTTTTCTATTGGGGGGTAAAGAAGAAGAGAATGGTGATCATTCAAGAACAACTGTGCAAGCAAGTTGTGAAGCCTAGGATCGGTTGCCAAGCCTGCTTTATATTGACTTGGCACTTCAGTTGTCGTGTTCAACGTCATGACTTGTTTAGTCATAGAAACAGATGGAAACCTGTTCAGGTACCCAGTGTGTATCGAACCAAACGTCGTATGGAGTGTCGTTCAATAGAAAACTTGAAAGAAAGTTCAGCTTCAAATAGTTTACCTACTCAAAATGGGACTGTTCGTACAGTTGCAGAAACTATTTCCGACTTTTTGAAACACTTCCGCCACCCTATCCCTTCCATCTATCGTACCATCGTACAAGAACTATTGGTCACTACCCACCTCGCTAGAGTTGCTGTGGGATTCCAGTACGATCCAGTATTTGCTTTAGGGTACCAAATGGTTACCCAAGTGTTTTTCAAGAGTTATCCTAAAGTGGAGGAAAAGGAAAAACTTTTTGATAGTATGTGCAAGGCGTTGTTACTGGACTATGAACGGATGAAAAAGGTAAGATTGATCCTTCAGTTGTATTGGATGGTAACTTTGAAAGTGGAATAGGATGCAAGTGTGTTGGAAGAGTGGACTCGGTCACGAACTGAACGAGAGATATTACTAGCCATAGAAGAAGGTGGAGACGATCCTCTGGCCAATCTATTGCATTCTATAGCGCAGAATGATGGATTTGTTTACAGTCGTCTGTTTGGATTAGGATTGGTTCGTATGATGGAGTTGTGTGGAGAAGAAGCCAACTCGGAAAGGTGCCAAAAATGGGCTTCTGCTCTACATATAAGCAGTTTGAAGTTGGAGCAAGATTTGGATACTTATCAACAATCACTGGAAAGATTGAAGCAAGCAGAACAACTATTTGCTGAACTGGAAGCACGACAGAAGAAGAAATTGGCAGAAAAATTGGCAGAGAAAGCAAAACGTGCGCAAGAAGAAGCGATGAAAGCTGAACAACAGATGACTGAACCCAATTCTTCAGTTTAGAGGGTTTATGGGGTAATCGCCTTTCTTTCTCATCGAGAGAAAAAACTGGATATATTTTATGGGATATTTTACAAAATAAAGTCACTTTATGGAATCTTTTCCAAGCAATTCTTCTTCGATGTTTTCCAATTTCCTTAAACCACCTAAGTAACTATTCATAAGGTAACACTACTTACCAATGATAATCCATTCCTTTCCATTGTTCTTTTTCTTGTTTCATCAGCATTTTGGTTTGCATTTCTGGTATCTCCTCAGGAAGAGATCCAAACTGCATATCTTCAACTTCCCTTGTTCCATCCAACAGAAATAAAAAGCCTTGCAAACCAAAAATGTTGAGAATATACCATGAGAGACCACTCACATAACGTATATCTAACGATTCTCCCATCATCTATATTTCATTTGATAAGAATAACCACCAACATATCATTCGTACTTACTTCAATACCCGACTGTAACATGGAACGAAATCGTTCTGGTACCCAAAATGGTAACCTACAAACCACATAACCATGAAACATCGTTCTAATCCAAGCTCCCAACGCTATCCAAAGGATTTCAAAAAACAACAGGGTTCAAGGGCAATATCTATCTTACCCATTTGAGGTCCTACGTTGGCTATATTTTCAAGTACTTTGGTACGGAGTAGATGAGGCTTCATCAAGGAAGTCAACTTATCAATGGATGGAACATCGTTGTTCAAATGTTCTTTATCTTGTTGTAATAATCCTCGAGTTTCGTCTATGAAGAGTTTTTTGCGGCATAAGAATTGGTCATTAGGAAGGAAAGCAGCGTTGGTTCTTGTCAAAACACTTCTCTTTAAGATAGCCGCCATTCTTATCTACTCCGTATAAATAGTTTATGCTACAAACAGGTGATGATATCAACGACAAATACCGAAGAAAGACAAGGTGTCGGATGAGTTTTGAACAAAGAAAGTAGTGGAGCTCTCATCGCTACGGTAATAAACGCAGTCAAAGTTATCGATAGGAAAACCCCCACGAGTATTTGTCCACTTAAAACCAACTCTTCCATATTTTAATCGAAATACGAGCAAGAAATGGTTTTCTTTCTCCAAACTTAACCCACCAAGAAAGAAATGCTCATTCTTCTTCATTCAAGACTAGTAATGATGAACAATAAGTTTCTTGCATGAATAGCATCTTTAATGAGACAACAATAGAACACAGTCATCCATAGATAGATGATTACACTTTATACTTATTTCGGCCTACATATGGATGATGTTGTGTGAATGAATGAAGAAACAAAGGAGAGAGTCGTCAGTATCTTCTTCTTATAAGACAAAACTGTCAAAGTCATCCTATTGGAATGCCTCCTTTCAAGTACCTGCACATCCACTGGGTATAAAGCCTTTAGGTAACTTGTGGACTACAAGTAGCTATTCCGTTGACTCAATAGGAAGAGAAAAGAGCCTTGGCTTCTTTTCTATACTTAGCGATGAATGGCTATTGGACTTGCTTTATTATTTAGATGGCTGTTCAGCTGCTATGCTAAGCTGCTGTAGTAAATATCTCTATGCCTTTTGTTCCTATAACGAACTTTGGAGAGAACGGACTTTACGAGATTTCACCCACTACAACTTCGAAAGCAGTTGGAAAAATACGTATAAAAAAGCTGTTGTGCGTGAGAAAGAGCAATATGTTGATGATCACTCTTGTTGTCCTCTCATTCGCTGTGACAAAGTATATTCAGACGTATTGTATCGTACTTGGTGCACCGTCTATTTTCATTTTCCTAGTTATGCCAGTTGGTGGAAAAGAGATAATATACCGAGGTTGCATACCAAAGATTTGGATGTGGATACATTTATACAGCAATTTGAAAAGCAAAATATGCCACTCGTTATTCAAGGTGTTGTAACGCAGTGGCCAGCGTATCACAAATGGAATCGCAGTTATTTCATACAACATTGTAATGACTTTGCATGGACGGTGGGACCTACTCAAATGACTATGCAAGAATATATCCATTACATGGAAACCAATGTGGATATCAATCCTCTCTATCTTTTTGAAAAACGCTTTCAACAATTGCCTCTAGCATTGGACTATCAAGTACCCAAGTATTTCAAAAACAGAGATTGGTTTTCTCTAGTAGAGAAATATTATAACAAGAGACCTGACCATTCTTGGCTTATCTATGGTCCACCACGTTCCGGTTCTCGATTTCATATCGACCCCAATCAAACTTGTGCTTGGAATGCAGTTATCAAAGGAAGTAAGAAATGGGTTCTTTTTCCACCTCCTTCTCAGGCACCATCACCTCCAGGAGTATTTCCCAATGAAGATTATTCAGAGGTTACCTCTCCAGCATCATTAATAGAATGGTTTACCAACTTTTATGAAGAAGCCAAAAAGAGAAAGGATATCATAGAATGTGTGGTAAAATCGGGAGAATTGCTCTTTATTCCACGTGGTTGGTGGCATATCGTATTGAATTTAGAAGAGTCTATTGCTATTACCGAAAATTATGTTTCTGAATCCAATATTTCTCATGTTTTGGAATTCTTACAATCAAAACCTCATCAAATTTCTGGATGGGATGATGACCAGGATTTACAAAGTTTACTTATCGATGTCATTCAAAGAGAACGTCTCAATCTTCCCACTCAAGACAAAAGAAAATTATCAACTGGAGAGAGTATGCTCCAAACAACGACAAATCTTCAAACTCCAAATGGAATGAATAAGAGTAGGAATACAACGCAGTTTCGTTTCAACTTTGCTTCTTCTCCATCAAAAAAGAAAAGGCATATATAGTATTCACTAAAACATCCATAATGAGCTTTTGGGTCTCAAGTTTTGTATCTTTTGACTGGGCCCTACAGCTTGTTCCATTCGACGAAACCAAGACATGATGCTAGTATGACTTTTGATATCTGTCATAACATCAAAAGGTTGCAAAGTTTTCACAAATGCAAATAGACACAAATCAGCTAAACAAGGACGTTCTCCCAGAAGGAATGAATGATCACCCACATCTTCCATCCATTGATTGAGTTCATCCAACAACTCTCGACGTTCATCTTGAATATCCAAAGACCATTTGCTCTTCTTTCCCATCACATAGAGAAAGAATGGACCCAGCAAATTCACCGATAACCGTTCGTACCAAGAATATCGGTCTACTGATAATAAATACTTCATGCTTTGATAAGACTCACTTAAAGTATGTGCGATATTCGGAGTTATCAATGGAATCAAACGATCATCTACCTTATACAGCCACTTTCTTTCTACTGCAGGTATATTACGCTGATCTTCTCTCAAAGAATCATCTACAAAGTCTTGTATCTTCCACAACGCAGCAAAAGAGTTGTGATATTCTACACCGTCAATCACAAGCACAGGTACTTTTTTGGAACTCGTTGTTCGCAACTCTCTTTTCCCCACTGCAGTAACTTGTACGCAAGAATACGGTATTCGATAATAGTCAAGAGCAACGCGAATCTTCTTACAATAAGGACATGACTAGAAAAGTAAAAGGAAAGCCATCAACCAAACACAACTCCTACTTACTTCCATTTCAAATAAAACAAGGGTTGGAAACGATTTGCGAGGAGAACCTGTTGGCGCCAAAACATTACGGGTATCGTTCAACTCATCAGCAGTCTTTGTGGGTTTGGCTTCGTCGGAGAAAACATCCCAGATGGGTCCAGTTTCTGATTCAATCATTTGCTTATTTTCTTCTGCGAATACTACTTTACTCAACCATAAGGAAGATAAAGTACTTGCTCCAGCAAACAAGGTCCACCTATATTTTGAAAATCTACTAAAGGAAGGAGCTGATTTGGTAAAGTTGTGGTTCCTCCTAAACAACTTTGCTGGAATATGGTATTTGTTGTTCCACTTTGAAACCAACTTGCCAATCATAGTTGTAGTAAGTTGGTGGACGACGTTGGTTATTCTAAACTGCATTTGTGTTCTCACTCTTTGAACAAAATGACTTGAATTCTTTCCATTTACTTATATCAACAAAACAACATCATTCGAAAACAAAAAAGACTTTAAGAACGACGAATGCACATATCGTTCAATAAGAGGCAGGCTTCCTAGCAACAAAGAAATACATCGGAGTATAAATACCTAATTTACCTCCTTCTACAAGGTCACGTGCTGCATTCATCAACAACTTACTCACTTGAGCTGAACCTTTAGGAATAACACCAAGTTTCTCTAAAAACTGAACTGATAAATGAGTCACGTAATGTCCCAATCTAGTGTGACGAAAACCTTGCAAGGAAAATGTTGCGCTAAGAGGAGAGTACCAAGGTATATCAAGGAACTCTGCCAAATCGTATGCATCAACTAGTTCAAAACCAGCATCTTTCAGACCTTCCAATACCTCTTCTGTGGTAGCAGTATCTGGTAAACCGTTGCCTTCTTCAATATTGAATTTTACCTGACGATGTTTTTCATTGTTAGGATCATACTTGTGAGTCACACACCATTCATAACCAGCAAAGAAACAACCTGGTTTCAATACTCTGTATGCTTCTGAATAGACAGTGGATTTGAACATGGTATGACACGTAGACTCTATAGCATAAACACCATCAAAACTGCAGTCATCAAAAGGAAGCTTCAAAAAGTCCCCGTAGACAATATTACACTGCTCTTGCAGGTTATTTTCTTCTATAATTTGATTTCCCCTTGTGACTTGGTATTCACTTATGGTTACTCCAGTTACTTTACAGCGAGCAAACCTGGCAATGTTACGCAGAGGGCCTCCAATACCACAACCCAAGTCAAGCAAGTGGGAACCAGCTACCGACATAAATTAGTTGCCTCTAAGAACAGGAGAATAGCAGGTTCTTACGGTGAACTTTCATCCTTAATGGAAGCACATACTCATAACGTTGGAGGCCACAAGCAAAAGGTTCATCCTTTTGTAAATAAGCAAAGTGAAAACTCTGTGCCCAACCATATTCATAAAAATCCGAAACTAGGTTATAAAAACTAGATATCATTTGTTTTCCTTTATCTGACTGTCTGCGCTCTCTGTCTTCTACAGACTCACATCCGTGTTGATAGAAAGTACTATATTCTTCAATGTATGGAGTTGCGTCAATTTGTCCGTTCTGCTTAGAGTGTTTTAAAACTTCAGGAATTGTACTTGTCATGAGTGAGGCCATTGTGAAGCTGCTGACACAACACAGAATGCTTTTTCCCTCCAAAACTTGCCGTCCAAGGTTATTCCTGTTTTTGGCGCGATTTGAAAGCGTGTGTCATTCACGTGAAAATGCGCGCCTCATTTCTGAAACCTTGTCGATGGGACACTTGATTTGCTTACTCTTGTTCGATGTTTTCTTCCACAAGTTGTCGAAATATTTCAAGTACGGATATAGAGTCTGAGGAAGCGCTAGAAGCAGCAAGAGAGTGTTTGAGTTCTTTTTCTCTGCAGGTACTATTGGCTTTAAAGTTTCACAAGTCTCCTGAGGAAATTCAAAGAGAACTATGGAACACCATGGCTCTCTATCTCTTTATGACACGAACCCCCGACACAAATTATGAGGAACAAGAAGACGAAATAAGGAGACCCTTTACAAGTTACCATTTGACAGATTCTCTTTCGGGTGTGGAAGGTGGAAGTATTTACTCCGAAACAAGTCAGTATAGGTCAACTACGGAAGGACAGTCTGACGAAGATAGAGCCAATGCCGCGTCTCACTTGTTCAACGTTTTGAAGAGTCTCCAGTTTCGAAAATTTCCCAGCGAAAGAGTTGTAGCAAAGGTTCGCAAAATTTCAGATTAGTTATATAGGGTATGGATAATATATATATATATATATATTGCAAGTAAATTCCCAAAGCTTGATTACCAAAGGACTTTATCAATCAATCTCAAGTACTATTGCTTATTTGTGGCACGTGGTTCCCATTGTTCTGGAATTTGTTCCAGAGAGAGAGAGAGAAAGAGAGAGAGAATCATCACCACACTGCAGAACAACCTTTTGCAGTGTAACAGAATGTGGAACAAGAAAAACGAAGAGAAGGAAGACTTTGGCATTATCGTTATTCTTTGGAAACAAGTAACAGTGAAAGAAGACGGAAAAGTTCCTTTGGAACCCTTTTTAACAGCTGCGAAGGAAGTTTTGCGCGTCGTGGATGCGTTTGGTTCAGGTTTCCGCATAGTGAAGAATGATATTGCTGGAAATATTAAAAAACTTTATCGTGCCAATCAAACCGTTCATGCAGAAACTTTACAAGAACTCATCATTGCCGAAAACTCTCCCGATGGATTGGCTACCGTCGCTTTGTTATGGTTGAAGAGGTAAATACTTGTATTCGTAAACATTTGTAGACTTTCTCACCCAAGTATACCAGAGCCTTTCAATTTATTGCTAGCTTTCTTCGAAGACTCGTTGTAACTGATAAAAGTTTGGAACAATGTGTAACTGAAGCTTACAACTGTACCCTTCGACCTTGTCATAGTGCTGTTATACAAAAAGTATTTTGGGGAGGAGTCAAATTGGCGCCAAGTAGAGAAAGGTAGTAAAAGACTTGAGAAGGTTTCCATAAGTAGTGACTTGTTGATAGGTTTTATAGGAAATTGCATCCTGACCTAAACATTGCCAAGGCAAAGATCGAAGAGTTTTTAATAGAGTTACATGACCCTTTGTGCTGTATTGTTCAGTTTTTCTTTCAACGTGAACTTGAAGATCAGTGTTGGGGAGATGAAGTTTATCAAAGGAAGGATTCGAGTGAATGGTTGAAGGTTTCTTGTGAACAGGACAGTGTTTGAACAAAGCTCGTTTCTTTTCTATGATACTAAAGACATTCGGTGTAGATAATAATAACATGTTGCATAGGCTACGTTCCATAATGTACTTCTTAATCATATCCACTTGTGTAAGTAAGTAAACAAATCGTTTATCGAAACGCTACAATTGAAACAGAAATTCAACAAAAGTAAACAATCTCAAACACAGTCAATTCTGTAAGTGCTAGTCCTACATACAATAAGACAAACTGACGCTAGCAGTCCAACCATCATCACAAAGTGATTAGCTTTTCTTTTCGTTTTCTTTTGAACAGTCCCACACATTCTTCACATGTGCTGCTGGATAAGTTTCAGAAGAAGAAAAGAAACTATTATAAAGAGAATTGCCAGGTTGTGAATTACCTGGTAAGGAACTCGAAGAAAACGTCTTTGAGAATACTAACTCTGGGCCCAAATCATCTCCAAAGGAAATTCCAGGCACCTCATAACTAGTCCACTTAGTACAATTGGAAGTCTTTTTAGAAGGACTCTCCATACGACTTAGAAACTCATTCAACTTCAAACTGGGCTCCGAGTCAAGCATAGCATTACCATTTGTACCATTGGAAGTCAGTTTGTCTGCAAATGACCATTTGGAATGATTGTTGTTATCCGTTAGTAGGCCACTTGCACCTAAATTGCTCATATCTTCAAAATCTTTCGAATTGGACAACTCTCCATCATTGACGAAATCTTCCTTTGAAGTAAAAACTGCAGAGTTACGTGGAATGTTAGACTTGTTGATACCACTATCACCTTGTTCTCCTATGCCTCTATCTTGATTGCGCAAAGGATTGTTCACGTTGATACGACTCGTGTTGGAAGGAAGTAAATTATTTCCGGAATAGTGACTGTCTGACTTGTTCAAGGAATCATGAGGTAAGTCTGAATAACTATATAAGGGTTCTGTTGGACTCAAAGAATCATTTCCATTCGTTCCACGGAAAGTCCCATTGAGAATTGCCAGATCTCTCAGCTGTTGCCTTTTTAAAGAATCTTTTTCCTCTGGAACGGGTACTAATAACAACTCTATGGACTCCTTGGCTCTGTTTAAAGCTACTAGCGCTGAGGCTTCATCCATTTCTGCCTCAACAACAACGTGAAGTGGTTCATTAAACACGTGTTCCCAACCAGGTTTGCCTCTAACTTCATTCTCTTTATCTTTACGAATGGAACCTTTGCCTCGTATCATGATCTTGCAGCCTGTTTCTCTTTCTAAAGCCTTCAGAGTGGCCCCTCGAGGACCAAGCAAACGTCCCACAAAGTTATAGTCGGGATATTTATGCGCAGGGATAGGAAGCTTTATACGCTTCTTAACAGGAACTGAGTTATAAGTATACTTGTTCGTCTGATTTTGTGTTTGGTTGACGTTTCCAAAATACACATCTTGAATGCTGCTGCTGGAGTCTCGCAATAGCGTTTCTATTTCGCTAATTTCTATCATGGCTTTACAAAATAACTTTCAAGTTTGTTTATCTTACATACCTCTTTCCAAAAGCCAGTACGTCTGTGGCACAGCGCTTTTCAGCGTCTCTAAAGTGTTTCGTTCTCTTATGAGATCTCCTAAACGTCTATTTCTTGGTACTCAGTATTTGGATGACATAATAAAACCGAACATAACTCACTTCTGTAGTTCGAGACTATTCATCTTACAAAAAGAAGCCACTGACTTCTTTCCACGCTGAAAATATCTGCACAAGTTTCAACAAGTCACTATCCCACGGCCACACAAGCACCAAATGGATGATGACTGCTGGAGTTGGGGTTAATATGGTCTGTTGGACGAGGGCTTTTCTTAGAGTTGTGTAAATGAGGGGCGTTTTAGGACTGCTCTGGCTTCTTTATGTTATTGTTGTAAAATTCTTTTTATAAAAGATAAAATAACGAAATGAAAAAACAAGTTATTCGCAATATATGAAGTTGCAATAGTTATGTTGTTAGCACCATTTGTCCAATATCCCATTCTGAACAATGACTGACAGGATCCTTGCTACAGACACTATGCTTTCGGTTCTTAAGACAAGACTCCAAAATTTGGCTACCTAGTTCTTGATACTTGTGAGGAGATGCAGTCTTATCCACCCAAAGAATGATGTTGGGTTTCTCTATAATAGTATTGGTTAAACGAAGAGAGAGTTTCCTATCCGTCTCGAAACATTCTGCACTTGTCATTAGTAACCATATACTTTGAAATGTCTTGTGATGAAGTTGGTAACAACGATACATTATCTTTTGCATTTCTAAGCTTTCGGAAAAGGATTTCTTGTTTTTCGGAGATACGCACGTCACTACGACATCCGGTAATATGACATCTGGGGTTCCACTATCTCTCAATATCCTCAGCCATTCCCAAAAAGGAAAACAATTGATTCGAATAAAGTGATTCTCAATGGTGCAATTGGGAAGATATTTTGCATTCCATTTCTCCACACCATCAAGGACATGGAGAGCTTCGATAAAATCGGCAGATTCCTTGTGCATTTTTGAAGTTTGGATTTTCTTCTCTAAAAGGTCTGCTAGACTTGCTGACAACATTGGCAATACATATTTTCCTTGTAAACGATGTGCAACATGTCGAAAGGGAACAGAAGAAGAACCAATGATACTGACTTGATACACTTGCTTCACTATTTCTTTGCTTCTTCGATTTCTGTACTCAATCAAACGAGATAGAGATATTTTAGACTTGGACGATAGACTATAAGGTTCTGATTCTTTACATGCTCCATCATCTATCTTAGAATGGATAGACAAGACAGCAGTTTCAACATTCTCTCGGCAAATAGGACATTTCAGCTCGGTAAGATGGCATACACAAAGGTGACATATTCGAGTATGTCTACATGGCAGTAGTGTGAGAATCTGCCGAAACTCTTCAAAACATATGCAACACATGCTTAGAGAGTTAGTAGGATCCATATGCAAATCGAAGAAAAAGAGACAATATAAATTTCCAGACAGGGTCTTTACGCGCATTCCATCATCAATCATACTTGGGCATTTCTTCAAATACATCTAGAACGCCAATCTGGAATTCCCTTGAGTGATGGAACTTGGACAAAGGATTCAGTAAAACTCAGCCAATTGTCATAAGACACGATTTAGAATACAGTTTGCCTCTTGAGAATTCGTTGCCAAAACGATGTGGGATAGTAGTCACCCAATACAGTTTCGGATAAATATGCTCTCTTGTACTATTTAGTCTGCTATTGTTGCTTTCAACGCCTTGGAATCAGAAGTATTTTGTTGCCAAAGTACACTAATATATATTGCTCCCAAGAATAGCTTGGACATGTGCTGCAGAATCATAAGCTTTTTTGGGAGCTTTAACAACAAAAACTGGTTATCATTGTGGCACCTTTTTGTGACCAAACAGGTTATAGATTTGCTTCTTGTTTTACAATTTATTATCACAGCTTTTTTGAATGCAGCATATCAATAGCTGTTAAATTAAATCCGAAATTATTTAAAATTTGTTTTCATTACAAGCGAACTAATAGTCCTGTTCTAATTTCAGGATTTTTTTATGTGTGTAACGCTGTTACTTGTGTAAAAATTTCAGAATTGCTTTTGCTTTTTTGGAGGATTAAGCTCAAAATCTGTAAATCATTGGTCTGATATAGTTACCCTGTGAAGCCAGAAAAGCATTCATTTACCTCTTTTCCTTGAATTTCTTTCAACTGACCTTTCTGTATTATTCAATTCGTGTTTCAGTGAGACATATAGCAAGCTTCTCCATTTAGTTAACTGACGAGTTTAAAAAATTTACACTAGAAATTATCATTGCGATATCGGCATTATTTTAATTTCTTCATTCCGATAGTGTTAATTTAATCCTATCGCATTATTTTGAGATTATTATAAAATAATAAAATTATCAGTATAATTTGTATGGTTATTTTTCTGTGAATTTTTTTAATCTTTTGAATTTAAATATTTACTACGTTTATTACGATATATTATGATTTATCTTTAAGAGTTTTTTCTATCATGCAATTAAGTAGACTAGATATTATCTAGGATCGGGAAATTTCTAACAAAATTTAAACTGAAGTCTTTCACAATGGTAGTTTTGTGATTTCTTTTCGAGTAAACTTTTAATTAATGATGCACTACCAACAAAAAATAAATTTTCTCATTTATTGGATCGGTTAGTTGGCTTGGTGGTAATCCTTTTATAAAAAATTGTTCTGATCTTCTAATTTATGTAGCTTCATTGGATGAAGAGACTCTTGAGTTTTCGGTCGATTCCGAGCGGTCTAAAAACTTTTGCTTATTTTTGTTTGAAAAAATCTTCATTTTCAACTTCTTCTTCTGCTGTTGTTTTACTCAGTGGTGGAGCTGACAGTGCGACTACTTTGGCAGTTGCTGTTCGTGACGGTTTTGAAGTGCATGCATTATCGTTTGATTATGGTCAGCGGCATCGTCACGAGTTAGTATGTGCTAGTCGAGTAGCTGAACGTTTTGGTTGTCGAGAACATCGTATAGCACAAGTAGATCTTCGCGTATTTGGTGGTTCAGCGTTGACCAGTAGCGATTGTGATGTTCCGAAGGATCGTCAAGATCGTTCTTCGTCTATTCCAGTTACGTACGTACCTGCGAGAAACACGCTGTTTTTAAGTTATGCACTTGCGTATGCTGAGGTGATTGGTGCTACGGATATTTTTATTGGTGCGAATGCAGTGGATTACAGTGGTTATCCTGATTGCCGACCTGCTTATTTCCGTGTATTTGAGCGATTGGCGTCGTTAGGCACGAAAGCAGGGGTGGAGCAAGGAGTGGAGTACAAAATTCACGCGCCATTGTTGCACCTTTCAAAAACGGAGATCATCCAACTGGGGATTCGTCTAGGTGTTGACTTTGGGATGACCCATTCTTGTTATGATCCTCAAGAGAGTGGTCGACCGTGTGGGCATTGTGATGCTTGTTGCATTCGACAAGAAGCGTTTCACAAGTTGGGGTTTGCACGTGACCCAGCGTTGGAACGATTTCAATAGCAATCATTTTATTTCCTGAAAAATGAGGTATGTATATCATCTCCGCGTGAGAAGACAAACAACATGAAGCGTCAATCTCGTGATCGTCGTTTCTTCCCATCGACTTGAACACTAACATATTCTTTCATGCAATCCAAATAAAATCGAAGATTGGCATCCGACCAAGGTGGTCGTGCATAGCCTACACCAATCCGAGGTGTTGCAACGATATCTTGAACACAGTTCCAGTTATCATCGTCAACATATAGCATACTCTCGTTACAAACAACACTTGTTTGGTTGAGTCGCTTATCCAACGCCATCGCTTGACACAACTTCGCAGGACCTAGAAAATCAGCATCTCCACTTTCGTTCCAAAGATGACGCCACTACTGGGCTTACCGTTACAAAGATTTTTAAAGTTGTTCTGTTTTCTCAACTTGCACATAGTGGTAATTCCTTGTAGTGGAAACAACGCACGAATCAATACCGCTTCACCCGGTTGACCCGTGGATATATTGAAACAGTAGTGCATCCCATAAATAAAATAAATATAGCTAGTCCCAGGAGCTTTCAATCATTATATATTACGAACAGTACACCAACAAGAAATCAATCTCATTCCTACCTTGGAACATGGGTTCCGTGCGTGCAGTTCTTTTCCCACCGTAAGAATGACAAGCTCGGTCCAAAGTCCCTAAATAGGCTTCTACTTCAATAATACGACCCACCAAGACAACTTTTGTCTTTTCTTCTTCATCTTCATAGCGTCGAACAAGCCGTTTTCCAAGCAATTGTTTGGCTACTTGTATCGTCTCCTGGCCAAAGAAAGGGGCTGATAACATGAATCTCTAATTTTTTTTTGTAGTTGTTGAAATGATCATTGAATACAATAAGCACCAATCAAAGTGGACACTACACCTGACAATGTACATGGAGGAATACTAGTAGAAGGATGCCATCTCATGGCTTCTATTTCAAATACCATTGTTTCACTAGTCAAATATTTACTCATCTGCTCAGCTACTTGGGCTGGAGTATCCCAGCTTTCTAAAGGCGATAATAACGATGAGATGCGAGATAGAAAAGTATCATCAAAAGCTTCTAAAAGTATTCGACTACAAGATGACGCTTTTCTAAGAACCGTCTTTTTATCACGATAAGGACGACAAACTTCTCTTTTGGTACATAAAACGGTGATTGTCTGTTGCTCATCACAGCTTGACAAATCCAACAGGTATTCCAAGTGTTGTTGTGTACAACAACGTGTTGAAGCTTGTTTTTGCTCTTTTTCACTCCCATCTTGCCTTGAGCTGATAAGATATTGCTCCACTTGTGGAAATTTGGGTAAATAGGAAGGACATTCCCAAACTTGTAAGAGTTCATATCCCTTTTTATATCTCCACTTTACTTTCTTCACCCTTCCTTGACACAAAAAAGTCCTGCTTTCTCCAAGATGTAAAAGTTTTGCACGATTTTCCAGTTCCCCAAAAGTAATCAGATATTCCATTAGGGAGTCGTTCAACCGGGAAGGTAAAGACTCCAACCAATCAGGATGGTTACGAATCCTAGTATAGGTGGATAGGCAATCTTTTTGTTCCAAGTCATCTGAATCTTCTCCAAAAAGTTCTTCAAATGATATTTCTGGATGATTCCAACGCATTATCTGCCATTGCTCATCCAAGTAAATAAACTGACTCGAAAAGGTAGTCTTTAAATAAAATGAGTTTTGTTCCATGTTCTCATCCACTCTACACAACCGACAATCGGTAACCAACAAAGGACGCCCCACTTGCAAAGAATAGAAACATTTGGGTTGGGAACAAGAATACATCAATATAGGAATGTCAAAGGGTGAAGAAGAGTCCCTTATCAATACCTAGAGTGTTGTTTATCTATCGAATACATCTCAACCCTATCAAGATAAATGGATACTTACCCATCGACGTTCATAAAAGCGATATTCATGCGTAGGACGATAACGTTGAATGGGAAACAATCTATGTATTCTACCTACAAAGTCACAAAAGGATTCTCTTGCTGCTTGATTTCTCAACGTCGACCATTTCATCAAGTTCAAACTAACAAAAATCAATTCCTTTCAAAACTTAATTATGGAAAATTACTTTGTACATACCGAATGGGTGGGCAACTTTGTCTCAGGTTGCGACTCATAGCTTGCCTATAATCTAGAATGAACATCTTGCCTTGAGGATTGCTAGGATTCAATAATATTTCAGTATTATTATCTTTTTGGCGTATACGATATCCTTCCAGTATGATAATATCATCCAACTGAATAGACTCAAAATATCGAAAATACAACGTATACCAACAAATAACTTGAGCAACCATGTGATGGTCAGCTATCTGCAACTCGAACTTGATGGGAAATTTTTGTTCCGACTCTCTTCTACCAAAATGTGAACAACTAAACTTTTTCACCACACGTCCTATCAAAGGAAGAGCTGTGGTGATTTTTCTATTCTCATGGAAAGATACCACTTTGGATAGCAGTTGAGGTTGAGAATCACCAAAAAGTTGAAAAGAGTCGATGATGATATCTTCACGATGAATATGGGGATCGACGGGTACGCAGTCTTCCGTATTCAAGGATAGATAATGAAGTCTTCTACCTGCCAACGGTTGCGGTCGTGTCTCGCAAGGGTCCGCATTATCAGGGAATATCAATCTATTTCTCTCTAATACTGGTCCCATTTGTAACACCGAAAGTTGATGAACGACTAAAAAAGTAGCTATGGGAATTCTCCCTTCGTTTCTTCTCCATTCATATTTTTCTAACTTTATGCAAGTAGAAATAGTAAGCCAACCGTATTGCACCAAACCATTCAATAATGGTGAAAAGAGACACTTCAAAAGATAGTTGCCATCACTGAGTAACAAGTCATATGCTGGGGTCTTCCAGTCAGCTATCTGTTGTTGTTGTTGTTGTTGTTGTACAATGTTACTAATGCTATTATTGAGACTCTCATATTGACTCGATGACCTACTAGGACTTGACTTTTTAGTAGGTGAAGACCTTTCAGTTGTGCTTTCTTCAATTGGGAACTGTTCTAATAACCCAATGTTCTCAAAGAAGGAAGAGTCTTGTAAATATCTTTGGATTCCAACCACTACCAATCTAGTTGCTTCACGTGGTGAAATGGAGTGTTCTAAACCATCGCTTTGTGTATTTCGTAGAGTTAGAGTTCCGTTCTCGGTAAGTGAATAAACCATAGCGCGCTTTTTTCGTAGTTTTGTGTATTCCGCCCCAAAAGAAAAGAAAGAAAAATGCTCAAGGCGGGCAAATTGAAGTGGGATTAAGAAATTCCATTTTGTTGATCAACACGAACACCGATAGTTTCCATGATAAGCTCGTTAACGCACAAAGCTATATCACTGCAACGGTGCCAATTTCTAAAGTGTCTACTGGCAAACCCAAGACTTCATCAATATTGGCAGATACGTGTTTGAGTATATTACACAATCGAACCATCCAACGATGTATCAAGTGTGCATCCTTTCTTGGCTTCAGTTCCGTTCTTCCTTTAAAAAAACTCAGTGGATCATGTAATAACTGTACATCCGGAGTAAGTTGAACTTCAGCAGTTCTCAAAACTTCTTGCATATGCAATACCTTTTCGGCATAACCTATCCTTTCTAATGAACACAATACAATAGAAAAAAACTCAAGTAGATATTACCTATATTGACTACCAATCGATATAAACTTTGACTATATCGAATCAAGTGAAATCGAACATCTTCATCTACAAAAGGTACAGGAGCAGAACGAATAGTTACAAATATCAGTACTCGAGGTAAAACATGTAACTTGTTCAAAATAGCTTTCAATGGATAGGGAATTCCATATACTGAAGATGTCAAGAATATTCCAGTACCTTGGACCCTACAAGTTAAGTGTTCTGTTGGACTAGCCATGTATTGTTGATATTCCGACCATCGAAGACAATGATTAGTCATATACTTTTCTTGTTGTTTAGAGCCCCATTGCCAAACACTCATTAAAAACACAGTGATGAGACAAATAACTACGGGAACATAACCACCAGTGGGAACTTTGGTAAGTGAACTTGACCATAAAAGAATGTCGACCGTGCCCAAAACCAAAGGATAGCCTATCCATATGTACCAAGGCTTTTTCCAACCATATGCGATAACCAAAGTGTACAAAAAACTTGTCGTCACGAAACTGGTTGAAACAGCTACTCCAAATGCACTAGTTAATGCTGAACTCGTACGAAAGCCAACTTCCAGTGATAATGTAATGATGGCTAATATAATATTGATTTCCGGTAAAAACACTTGACCATATATCTGTGTATTGGTTCTCTTCACACGAAGCCTTGGAAATAAGTCCATTGCTACTGCTTGTCCCATAATAGAAAATGCTCCACTAACAATAGCTTGTGAAGCCACGATGGCAGCTAATGTACTTATAACTATGAGAGGCCATAATAGCTGAGTAGAAACTTGATAAAAAAATATCTTATCTCCCGCACGTATTGCCAATTCTGGTTGCGCTGCAATCATTGCCAATTGTCCAAAATAAGACAAAAGTACGGAAGGAAACACGATACCAAGCCAACCGATCCTCATAGGAGTTCTTCCAAAATGTCCCATGTCTGCATACATGGCTTCAGAACCTGTCAAGGATAATAATGCAGCTGATAGTTTAACAAAACCCACAGAATTGTCATTCCATACATATCCTATTCCTCTGAAAGCATACCAAGGATTGATACATTGGAATATTTTTGGATAATAAATAATATTTCGAATTCCTGCTACGGATTGACAAATACAGAAAACGAATAGAATAGGACCATATGCCCAACCAATTCTTGAGGAACCAAGCGGTTGTCCGACAAATACAATAAATAATATGGCTACACTTATTCCCACTACGGAAGAAGTACTCAAGGATGGAATTCCAACCTGCAGTCCTTGTATTGCACTAACCACACTAATGAAGCATCAGCTTAACATATCTCTCAGAAATCCATATTTTACTTACGATATTGCTGGAGTCAACGTTCCATCAGCCAGCAACGCTCCAGCACCAATCATAGCTACTATTTTAGCCACTTGAAATACTTTAGGTTTGACATTTTTTTGTTTTAGTAGACCAATAATAGCAAAAGCTCCACCCTCTCCGTTATGGTCTGCCATAGGAACGAATATGGTATATTTTATAGTTGGTACAAGAATAAGCAACCAAAATATGATACTTCCACTTGCCATTATTTCCAATTCCGAAGGTATTTTGCCGTTTGCGGCATAAACCAAAGTGGATATGGTATACAGTGTTGAAGTACACAAGTCTCCATAGGACAAGCCCAAGTTTTGTAAGGTTCTTTTGACTATAGTCCATAGGTTGGGGTTATCCGTATAAGTAAACAAGTCTTCGACAGGTTTTACCAGCAACTCTTCCTCAGCCAATCCGTTGGCAATGGGTGAGAAAGATACTAAAGTTCCTGGTGGACAGTATTTTTCATTCTTATTTTTCATAGCTTCATTTCGTAAGTATTCCAATCTAGTGGTTAAAGACTTCAAGGTGGCGTCTTGGTTTTCCAACGCGCTGTTGCTTTCTTCACTATCGAGTTCTTGTTGCACATAATGTTGTTGGTATGCTGTACATTGCATTGTATTTGTAGTTCTTTGTGTTGAGTGATGGAAAGTGCTACTACTGGCAACAGAGTGTGCCATCATCATCAGCCAATCAATCCTCCTTTTTTATATTTATTATTGAGAAGATTCCATCGCGGCAAATTTGTCTTCAGGTTGATCTTCATGCTATAAAATTATTATCAAACATATGATAACTCATCATTTCAATACTCTACTTACTGGTAGGGGTTGAACAATACCAGGAGAAAAGACATAAAATATGGGATAATGAATAAGGTTCACTACATCACTCGTATACAAGTCGGCATAACGTTGCATTTGCCAAGAAAAGTAACTTGGACGAGTTCCTGTCCTAAACAAAGAACCAAAGAATACGTTGTAACTTGCATCCAATGCTAAGCGAGTCTGAGAAATATGTTGGCGTAAATCTTTGGCATCCGGTGGAACCGAAGAATCCGAGTCAAGCCCTAATGACGCCATTCTTTATATAAATATATATATCCATGGACTTGTATATGTCTACATATACTTACCTCGATATATTTCTGCTCGAATCCATTCCAAATTATGCAATTTATCGCGCATATCTTTGGTTTGGACAAATGACGTAATCTCGTCATTCAATTCTCGAATAACCAACAAAGACCGCCATTGATGTGATTTTTTGGAAACCAAAACATCAGAAAAAATATGGTCGCCAATATACAAAACATCATTTCCTTGAGAGTCGGTCAGTTGTCGAAATATTTCTACATTACCTCCATGAAACACTTTGCCCAAAGTGTTCTTCTTCAATTGTTCTATATCAATTACTGACAACTTGAGACGTCCTGAATTCAAATCGACTTCTCTCATAGCAGTTCCTTCACCAAAAAAGGAGGGTTTGCGTGCACCCACTATGACCAAGTCAAAATAATGACGCCATGAATGGCCCAAAATATGTTTCATAACAGCATCCGTATACAACCATTCGGAATTAGTCAATAAGAAACAAAATTTTCCTCTTTCTTTCA
Organism: Galdieria sulphuraria; assembly: GCF_000341285.1. Classification (NCBI taxonomy): domain Eukaryota; phylum Rhodophyta; class Bangiophyceae; order Galdieriales; family Galdieriaceae; genus Galdieria; species Galdieria sulphuraria. The sequence continues at coordinate 28,035 of NW_005178407.1, forward strand.
ATCTTTTCAATAATAGAGACAATCTTTCGTCTCTACGGACATAATGATCGAGATTTTCCAAAGTTTTCTTTTTCAATAAGCCATCATGATGAATGTTATCCATTGCATGCATCATATCTTGAAATAAACTAGAATAAGATATAACTGCATCCTTGCTTGAATTTTTAGAATCTTCTAAACCATGACCAAATGAATGGTCAAAGTGGTCCACCAAATCTGCAAAAAGGCAAGCTTGAGGCAAAGCAAATAAAGTATCGATGGCAAAGAATCGAGTTCCTATTTGGTCACTCGGAATGAATAAGGAAGGATATTCTACCCTTGTTTCTTCTCTAGTATGTGTCTTTCTTCCATGAACACTCAATAAAATGGCACCAAAAGAGTCCAACTACACAAGCTTATTGAGTTGGTGCGTTGACGATATCTTCTACTTACTTTTATCAAGTTGCCCTTTTGTTTGTCCAATAATAAACCTCTTATAGGAAACTTTGGGTCATAATGTAAAGATAATAATTCTTCTGGATAACCAGCCCCATATATCAAATCGTGTAAAGCTAAAGAATAGGTCAACTCTTCATAGGCTGGTGACTGATATACGGCAAGGGTATAATCCATATCAAATCCATAAAAGTGAATATCTTCCAAGTTGGTATCTCTGTTGGCATATATTCTATTTTCTGCATATCTTCTATACTTTCTTGGAAGTTGTGAAGGGTTCAAGGATTCTATCCACTTGAGTTGTTCTGATTGGGGTAGGGAGGCAGTTTCTTCTGATAATCCAGCCCAAGGATTGTCTCTAAACAATACTTCAACTATATTCCAATATCTACCTTGAATCGTTACCTTTCATTCTGAGACAATATACCCAATTCTGAAAGTCTTTGTAAAGCCAAGTTGGTAAAACTTCTCGATGGAGACTGCATGATCAATCAATCCGTATCTTTTGGAGATGAATTGCTTTCTGTCACCTCTTTCCTTATGTACTCGTGTCAACCAGTATCAACTTTCAAAAAGCTTATTTTTGGGTAACCAACTCTGCAAATATTCTTGTTGTACAGTTAAGAAGAAGTATCCAGTTGATTTGCCCATTTCCCACTCTTCGAAACTGTTTGCAAGTGTCAATATATCTCTCGTATGGGAACAACTAGAAAAAGGTGCTGTAGTATTTGATTTTCCTAAATATAGTTATTTTAGAATATCCGGTGATGATCGCCTTTCATTTCTTCATAATATGAGCAGCAATCACTTTTTGAATTCGCAACCCTTTGAATCCCGATGGACTTGTTTTCTAACTTCAACAGGAAGGATATTGGATGTGGCTCTGGTACTAGTGCTAAAAGATTCCATTTTGGTTGTTTCCTCGATAGAAAAGAAACAAATGCTTTGGGAACATTTCGATAAGCATATCTTCCCTATGGATAACGTATCTGTAACGGAAGAAAACTATGCAAGTTTTGTATGGATTGGAAAGCAAGCAGTGGATTGGATTCAAAACTGGTATCAACAACTAGGAATGAATGGAGACCAAGAGCAGTTCCAAGTCTTTGATCATACAAACCATCCTATTTACTTACTTCAGCAATCCACTTTGGAACCCAAATGGAAAGGATATCTACTCCTTTGCTCAGCTGAGGATATTCACAAGGTACATGCAAGTATGTCCAGTTTCCAAAAGAAAGGATTTCTTCTATTTCATATGGACAAGGAGCATTGGGAATGTTTGAGAATAGAGATGGGCAAAGGAAATGTACTTTGCGAATGGAGTGAACAATATCATCCATTAGAAGCTGGTTTATGGCATATGGTTTCCTTTCAAAAAGGTTGTTATCTCGGACAAGAAACAATACTTCGACTGAAAACTTATGGAGGAGTCAAAAGATACTTGGTTGGATGGTTTCTTGAATATCCAGTAGAAACACCCAGTCATGTCTATTGCCAAAAAAGAAGAGTAGGAAACATTACGAGTTGCAAAACTATACAGAAAACAACAACAAGAGAATCCCAGCCACAAGACATGACGGTTGTGATAGGTTTAGGTTATCTTCAAAGCGAATATGCTACTTTGGAATATGAGATGGATAAACCCTTAGAAAGGATAGCTTCTATACAAGATTTGCCTTGGGAATCAACTATATTCTTCTCTAAAGTACCTGGACAAACATCCACTCCAGTAAAATGTATAGTTAGAAGGATCGTCTTTCCTGTATGGCACTAGAAGCGCTTCCTAATGATGAAATAAATAAATGAACTGTGGGTTTTCAGGATCCAACAATGCCAAACAAGTATTATGAATATGATTATTTTCGTTACTAGATAATAGAATGCTATATGGCTGTTGGGCTTTCCTATAATGAAGTTTCCCAAAACAATAAACAGTATCTGAAACCAACAAATGATATACCTACCATGAGGAGATACGCGCCACTTCCAATACATACTGAATGATTTGATAAGTCTTTCCTTCGTCTTGAGTATGAAAACAGGAAAATTCCAGCGAACCAACGTCACAAATGTCTTCATTTCCCATAGACTCGTTTACTTTAGCTCTGAATACAGGAGGTCCAAAGAGTTCTTGTTGAACGGCTTCTTGGAAAATTCCATTCAAGTCCAACTCTAAAGCTTGCAGTTGAGGAGAACAGGGAGGCTTCCAAATAAATACCAAACGAAATACAGAAACATAAACTTGTCCAAAACCAAAGTAGTCTTCTTTAATAAACCTGGTTAGCTTTTCAGAAACTCTACTATCCATTTTGTGACTCTCACAAGTTACCCATTGCTATCTCTTATAGTGTACTGAAAACGAACAAAACTACAGTCCCATACAAATGCCTCTCCTTCTCTTCTTTCAGGAGACCTAGAGAAGTTTCTAGCAACTTCACTTAAAAAACAAGCGCTTCATTACCCATCACTTCTCAATAAAGGATTGATCCTCATTCCTTTCTTACACCACCAAAGAGAAATGGCGCAATTATCTTTTAGAAAAAATGCAATTTGCCTTGGCAATTTTAGAGCACGTTGTTGTATGATTGATTGTGTACAGCTCATCCTTTTAGTTGAGTGATCATAAAGAAGCAATGTGGAAAATTACTTGTGAGAGAGGTCGACAATGGTGGGATTGGCAAGAAGAAGGTGGTTCAGAAGAGTTGATAAACCAAGTGGAAACGGCTAGAAAGGACTTTGAGAAGAACAAGCACCAACAAAAGCACTCTGCAGATCGAATACTTAGAACCATTGCATTGTATAGACCGTTGAATGAAGCGTATGGGATGGATGATGTTACCGATTATATGAAGAGTTTGGATAAGAGAATGAGTCAAGAGGATGAAGGGAAACGTTACCGGATACAATTGGAGAAAAGTTTAGCAACTGCTATACAGTATTATAGAAGACTACAAATGTCTGATGGCCATTGGCCTGGAGACTACGGAGGGCCTATGTTTCTGTTACCTGGACTGGTAATCGTTTGTTATATCACTGAAACAGATTTGGGCAACGAAACGAAAAAGGAAATGAAAAGATATTTGTATAATCACCAAAACGAAGATGGTGGTTGGGGTTTACATATAGAAGCTCCTTCTTCAATGTTTGGAACTGCGATGAATTATGTAGCTTTGAGAATATTAGGGGTTGACAGGGATGATTCCGCCGCAATAGCTGCGAGAAATTGGATTCTTCAAAGAGGAGGAGCGCTAGGCATTCCTTCCTGGGGAAAGTTGTATTTGGCAGTGTTAGGATTATATCATTGGGATGGACTAAATCCTCTCACCCCCGAAATGTGGATTCTTCCTTATTGGGTACCCATTCATCCTGGAAGATTTTGGTGCCATTGTAGAATTGTTTATTTGCCGATGAGCTATTTGTATGGAAGAAGAGCAACTGCTAAGGAAACATCGTTAATTCGAGAACTCAAGGAAGAACTCTATTTGGACAATTTTGATCAGATTGATTGGAATGCACAGAGAGAGAATTGTTGCAAAGAAGATATTTACACACATCGTCCCAAAGTGCAAAGTTGGCTATGGACCATTTTGAGTTGGTATGAAAAATTTCCTATTCCAGGAAAGTCTTATCTTCGCAATCTTGCATTGGAAGAAACCCTCCTTCAAGTAAAGAAGGAAGATGAATATACTGACTTTATATGCATTGGACCAGTAAACAAAGTTCTCAATATGCTTTGTTGTTATTTTGATGATCCTTATTCGGAACATTTTAAGAAACATATTCCAAGATTGAAAGATTACCTGTGGTTAGCAGAGGATGGTATGAAGATGCAAGGTTATAATGGTTCTCAGTTGTGGGATACTGCGTTTTCTGCACAAGCTTTATGTGAGGCGGGTTCCATTACAAGGCATCATTTTCCTTCAACATTACAATTGGCTCACCATTATTTGGATATTGCACAAGTGCGAGAAAATGTTCCACAAGGAGAAAGATATTATCGTCATATATCAAAAGGAGCTTGGCCATTCTCTACAAGAGATCATGGTTGGCCTATATCAGATTGCACAGCAGAAGGACTCAAAGCTGTATTGGCATTGGAAGCCTGTGGAAGTATTCCAAAAGAGCAATTCTTTTCTCATGAACGATTATTCGTAAGTTTTCTTTTGTGTTGTTCTTATTCTTTCAAATACATATTTAATGGATTAGGATGCTGTTGATGTTAGTTTATCGCTACAAAATAAAGATGGAGGTTGGGCCACTTATGAAAACACGAGAAGTTATTCATGGCTCGAATGGATAAACCCTTCAGAAGTATTTGGAGATATAATGATCGATTATTCTTGTGTAGAATGTACTTCATCTTCTATTCAAGGTTTAGCAGCCTTTAGAGCTCGACATCCTGGTCATAGAAGAGCACAAGTGGATATAGCTATTGAAAGAGGCGCTCGTTATATTGAAAGTATTCAGAGACCTGATGGTTCTTGGTATGGTTCTTGGGGCGTTTGTTTTACTTATGGTACTTGGTTTGGAGTGGAAGGTTTGGTAGCTGCAGGTCGTACATTTGAGTCTTGTGAAAGTTTACCTAAAGCTTGTCGCTTTTTATGTTCCAAACAGAAATCCGATGGTTCATGGGGAGAAAGTTATCGTTCTTGTACGGATAAAGTTTGGATGGAAGCTGAACAAGGTCAAGTGGTACACACTGCTTGGGCAGTGATTGCTTTGATCAAAGCTATTTGTACAAGTCACTCCATGTGGCATTCGGATGTTCATGTATCCCATCAAGCATATCATTCCAGTATTCGTAAAGGAATTGATTTCTTATTAGAAAGTCAGTTGGAAAATGGGGATTGGCCACAACAGAGAATATCTGGTGTGTTCAATCGCAATTGTATGATCAGTTATTCCAATTATCGCAATATCTTCCCATTATGGGCAATTGCTTTGTATCGAAGTCGATGTTTAGAAGAAATTTAATGATTGAGTGGTGATTGGTTGTGTTTCGATAAAGCAAGTGAATTTTTTTTTATTTTCCACACAAAATGAAAACACTCACGAAGAAGAAGAACAATGGCAAGTACCCTCTTTACCCAATTGAACCAAGTCAGGAATATAGATACTGGTATCCAATGTGTCTGAAAGACGTGCTCCAAAAGGTGCATAAGGATAAGTATAAGAAACGGTTACCGTCACAGGATAAGAACCAGAATACTTATCACTAGGCAGATCGAAATGCCATGAAACTTCCACTTGTTCCATTTCATGAATAGAGTCATATTTCATGGCAGTTAATGGAATGACTTTGACTTGGGAAGAAATATTGAGTTGTACATGCACATGTTGCATAGTGGATGCTCCCACATTTTCAATTCTCAACGATGCTCCATAACGTTTAGGTGATTCTGTCAACATCATCGGAGAAGGATTGAAATAAATGACATGATGAGGTGGAGCATCTTGAGGCTTTCCTGGACGAATGCGATACATTTTCACACCATGGCCTTGAACATATGCCGATATAAAATGACGAATGGTGGTCTCTTGTTTGGTCCACAAGTCTCGGAGAATGTAGACATCATAATATGATGGCATTCTTACTTGTTCAATTGTAGTGTTGATGACTCCAGGACCATTACTACTGAAAAGAACAATGGCAACATCTCCATTTGCTAATGGTTTCGTGACAACATCTTGTGCGATGTCACTCTTCACACGTATTCCTTGAACACCAAGCACATCTTGATCCACATCTATCACTTCCTTATTGGTCAATATCATCTTGGTGGCTTCCGTCATGTTGATGACATCCGTTCCAACCACAAGAGGTGCGGCCATGATGGACCATAAACTAAAGTGGGTGATATATTCTTCCGTGGTCATTCCCCCATTTCCTACTTCCAACATATCTGGGTTGTTCCAATGCCCAGGTCCTGCTTTAGAACCATGTAAAATATTCTGTTCATAACGGTCTCGCATCACATCATAATTATCTGCAATATCATCCGTTGTTCTCCATAAATTGGCAACATCAGATGCCCATCTCCAAGGATAGACATCGGGATCCCATCCATTGCACATACTAAACACTATATGTCTTCCTGTCTTGTTCAATGCATCTCTAAAGTCTGAATAGAGTTTCTGAGCAACTTGTTCATGACTCCATCCTGGAAATTCCCAAAAAGGTACATTACACCAATCAAACTTGATATAATCAACTCCCCAATCAGCAAACTGTTGGGCATATTCCTCATAATGGCCATAACTACCAGGAAAACCTGCACATGTACGAGTACCAGCACAATTATAGATACCAAACTTAAAACCCAAAGAATGAATATAATCAATCACTGGCTTAATACCATGAGGAAACTTAAAAGGGTTGGGTTGTAAAGACCCATCTGGTGCTCTTTCTGGTGCTTCCCAACAATCATCAGGATAAATGTATTCGTAACCAAGTTCCAACATTCCAGCGTCCTTCATAGCTTTAGCTGTCTTCATAAGTGTTTCACCATCATATTGGCAATGATAAAAGTTCCAGGTGTCATAACCCATAGGTGGAGTTCTAGCCAAGCCATTATCTAAAGCAAAGGTAAAGGAAAAGCAAAAAGCAATAATAATCAACCAAAAAATGATAGTGGTGACTATTGGTGATGGAACCATATTCGATTAAAAAATAGCACAACTGCTTTAGAATGGATTCCATGATGACTGTATTTAAAGGAATGAAAAGGTACAACGATTCATGGAAAGACATCTCGTCACGAGGACATGAAATGAGAGCAAGGCTGGAGAAGCATGCTTGAGGTAAGTATGTCCCTGAGAATAGACAAACAGAATATGCTCTATCCAACTACTGGAGTGGAATGTATTTTCTTCCCAAAGTGTTTATAAACCTCACTTTTGTAAACAAAGAAGAAGTTTCTCTTTCAACGCATCCTTACAATATAATATAAACTTAATGAGCTAAAACAACTAATCGCTTTCTACTTGTAGGGTTGACTTGTATTCGATCTGAAGATCGGAACCAGCCTTGATAACCTCCCAGCTCCTCGTTTTCAACCCAAAGACGAACTTGAAAACCATCAATCTGGAAACAAGTGACTCCAGCTTCTACTAAACTCCTATCCACATTCAACAGTGCTTCCAAGTGTGACTGACTCCAAGTTAAGACAACTGACGAAACTTTCTCAAAGGAAATGTTTTGAGCTTCTAAAGTAGTGAGGAACAATACAGGTACAGTCACTTGGTTACCAATATTTAAAGAGAAAAGTCTTCTTTCCAAATGGGGTTCCTTTTCTTCACACTCATTCATTGCCCACTGAGAAAAGGACTAAGGTTACTTTGGTATATCGCTTCACAGATACTATTATTGAATATCCATTGTGACCGAATAATAGGAGAATGTCACAATAGGGAATGGACAACACACCATATCTCCTCTTTTATTTTTTTATATATGAAGATCTTGTAACCTTGTTCTATTCTTATGAAACAATCATCTCAGGATGAATACGATGAAGGTAGAAAAAGTATGCATTATTCATTCCCATACAAAGCATATATATATATATATATATATAGATAGATAACAACACTTGTACACCCCAACATAAATAGACTACTCTAACCAACAAACTATAAACATTCAAAATAGACGCAACTCTATACCTGAATAAAACTAAGAAATAGAAGAAACAAAAGCTTCCAAAGCTTTACAACGTTGTCTCTCTTGGCTAAGTTGTTGCTCCAACTGAGCAATTCTTTTGTCCTTTCTATCTTCAGAAGCAACTCGATGAATAATGTCTCTAGCACAAGGACGAAGATAAGGATCGGGACAAAGCATCTCCTTAATTAAACTAGCCAGTTCGCTACTCACAGTCATTGGCTCAAGATGACCTTGTCTTATGTCATGCCACTCTTCTCCACCACTTGGCAATGGAACCTTTGACTCACGACATAACTCATAAGCTGTCATTCCCAAAGAAAAGATATCGGCCTTTGTTAAAAACTGATAGTTTTCTTCCAAAAGCTCTGGAGCAATGTATCTCGAGTCTCCTTCAGATAAATCTATGCGATAACCCTGTACTATGGTATCTTCGGCAAGAGCAGTAAGTCCCAAGTCTCCAATCTTACATGTCCCATTGGAGGTCATATAAATATTTTCTGGTTTAATATCCAAATGAACGAGTCCCTTTTCATGATAAATGGCTAATCCTGAAGCAATTTGATAGATAAATTCTCTCATTCTCTCTGTATCAAATACAAGATTTCCACTCTTCCATAACGACATGACAGAGCCTCCTTCACATAATTCTGTTTGAATGTACAAAATATCGTCTTCAATCCACGCAGTAAAGTATCTCACCACATATGGATTGTCAGTCATGGCAGCTAAGGCATATACTTCCCTAAGAACATTTTGCATTTCAGCTTGATTCCTTATTTTTCGACGCGTACTTTTGACAGCATACAACCAGCCGTCTAATCTTTGGCGACATTTGAACACTTTTCCAAAAGTTCCAGATCCAATTTCTTCGATTTCTTCAAAATCGTCCTTGTAAGATGAGAGTCGTCCAGTTGAAAAGGCTGAGAAACTAAGATGATCTTCTTCACTACTACTATTATCAAATTCATCATTTTCTTGTTCATTGCAGACAACAGAGTCACTATGAGACATCAAAAGGGAGGTAGAATCAAAGGCAAGGCTTTTTGAGACATTGGAGCAGCAGCTTATAATACTGCTTGCTGGCATATCCAATGAAGTATCTTCTTGAGGAGAGCTGAAACCTTGTGATCTTGCTTCTGGAGAAAATGGATTCATATTACAAGGTGCTGGATTAGCAATTGTTCTAATAGGAGAACACAATGAACATCTACGGATAGAAGGAGAGAATCTCATTCGGCTTTCTTCTCGCCACTTCTTATGACAATAGGGACATGTAAATACTTTTTCACAGCTAACTGGAGTATTCAGAAGATTGGTTGTAGAACATTTATCACTCATAAAGTCTGTTTGAAGCTTTTTCTGTTCTGTCACAGGGGAACATAGTTCTTGATAACTATCTTCTTGCATCCAATTGTCTCTTTCTATATCTTCTTCATTGTTTCTAGAACCAGGATTTTGATTCTTCAAAGTTGGTTCATAAGCCAGCGGTATATCCATAGCTCCAGTAGGTGATGATGGAAACAGAGGAGGCTTACAGGATTCAGTTGTATAAGACTTTTCTCTTATATTGCCTTTGTCAAAAACATGATTTTGGAGACACTGCAGTGGTTTCTCTTGAGTTTTTAAAATATTTTCTTTTTCAGTTCTGTCAACCTGAGGAATATTCTTACTGCTAGTGAGTGTATTTCTAGCTTGTTGGTTTCCTATTATTTGTATATCTTCTTTAAAGCTTAAGTTGGTTCTTTTAGGCGACGAAAACAAGTTTCCTGTTGTCTGCTGCCCAGTTCCAAAGAATCTTGGGCGTCTTCTAGCACGGTGGTTGGGAGACTTGACTGGTGTTGGAGGAGGTTCCAAGTCCTCTTCTTCGTTATTCAAACTCTTGGTTAAATTTTCGATACTCGTTTCTTCACGTTCAACCTGTTTTCTTCTTCTAGGAGTCATCATTTCATCACAACAACCAGTCCATCACAACACAACTCCAGAAATGCACTTTTCCAAATTTAAAATAGGCGGGCTTTTATTTTTTTCTTCTTTCACATAATACATATGGATTTCCGTGTACGGTGTTGACTGACAACGAAGTCATAGCAGAGCATATACTTTGTTAATTAAACACCATTCATTCTTAGCCAAGTGCTCATGTCAAAGAGTTGTCTATGTCAACTCCCCACCTTTTATACCTGGCTTATTTCTATGAATAAAAGACCTCCACAAGAGTCACGAGGAGGAGTTGCAAAAACCTCTTTGTTGTATTTACCAGGAAAGAATCGTTTTATTATAAAGGGGATTGTTTCATATAGTCAGTGAAACAAAGCGTCAACAGGTCTTGGTATTTCCTTCTCCTTTGACCCCAAAAACTAAACTGACAGACTCCTACGGTCCTTTTTGCTTTATTAACATATACATACTTACATGTTTCTTGGAAAGAATATTTAAGGTCAAAAAGAAAAGTTCCTCCATTTGTCCACCCAAAGCGATAAAATTTCTCTCAACCTTTTGATATTTCGATGAAAGGCTTGGACGATTCTTTGGTCTAAACTATTCAACACCAATGAGACCCCCTTTTACTACACTTATACTGCATACGTGGAAAGAACATGGAAAACCAAAACCTTGGAAAAAGTTGTTTCTAGACACCGAGGAGGAAGAAGAAAGTGAAACGAAAAGAATACAGGACAAGACAAAGGAAAACTTGTCAAGTTACAAAGCAAGGAATTCACATAGAGTGGTGAGGTCAGTTTCTTTAGATCAAATCTCTTCCAAAAAGCTTTCTCCAGTTCTTGCTTTGGATATGGGAGATGACTCGGGTCACCTTGTAACTATTCGAAAATCTCATAGCATAGCAGAGGGCTTATCTTGCTCGTCAGAAGAGTCTCGTCTCATGAAGAGGCACTCACCGTTATGGAAAAAGAATGAAGAGAGTTTTGAAAAGTTTTCATCTTTCATAGGAGTTGCTAAAAAGTCAAGAAGCTTTCATGAAGGCTTAGTTGCAAAGAAAGAACCCTGTTTAAACAAACCGCCTTGTTATTCTTCCCCCAACGTTGGGAAAGAAAGTCCTTGGTGGAAAACTTCTTCTGAAGAGGTACGGTTCGATTACCGAAAGCTGCGGTGTAACAACAACAACAACAACAACACGTTCTCTTCCACTCAGTCCGTTACCCCAAGTTTCTAAAAGCTGTTGTGGGATGGTGTTTTGTCTTTCCTAACTCTTTGATATTCTTACTTGTGATAGGCTTTTTTTGGACGATTTTGTGTGAATATATTTGAAACAACATAAACTCAAAGAAGAGCTTTGCTTTCACAAAGTTTCTTTTTTCCGTTTACTGTATGTTCTCTCTATTGACAATTTCACTCTTTAAAAGTTCCAACTCACTTTGTCCACTCCTGTTTCAAGCAATTATACCAGTTCGTACCTCAAGCTGCAGTTGAAACCTGTGGAGTTGCTTTCAAGTCATTGAGTCCTTGACTATTACAAGAATATGCAAGAGAGTCCTTGTATTTCTTATAACGCGCCACTACTGTCGGGTAAGTGTACTTGTAGAATTTCTCCATGTTAGCTACCACTGCACTTTCTATCAACGTGCCAATTCCCATAATATTTGCAGTACAATCTCCAACCATAACATGTTTGCACTGTTCTTCTCCAGCAGGTTCAACTGTAACCTGTCCTCGGGTAACCACTCTGTCTTCCAACTTTCCCAAAGGACGGTTTATAAACACTTGACAAAAAGGGGCAGAAATGTCGTTCCACGTTTGTACATCTTCAAAACCCGTAAAAAACTTTTCTACATATTTTCTGGCCATCTTTGCCAACTCAAAAAACTCCATTCTCGGAGTGTAACGAACTCTACGGTGACCCGTTCCGTCAGAATCCATCCACTCCTCTTCTATTTCTATTTTCTCAAAATTACTTTTCTTCTCATTGCATAGAAAGCGAAGAAACTCGTTGGACGACCTCACTTTCCAAAACTCCTCTCTATTCATAGGAAGAAAACAGACAATATGAAACTTCATCGTCCTTTTACAAATTCATTCCATTCATTCATCCCCATCGCGCTTTTGAAGATGCGAAAAGAAATGAACATATCCATATGTATTGTGAATACCTCAGAATAGTCTTACAATAGTAGCTTAATGACTGAAGAACTATTCAAGATATTTTATCAATATGTACTTGAGTGCTTTCATGACAGCTTGGTCCGAAAATTAAAAAAGTATAGAAGCAACAAGTTTGAAAAAAAGCCCTCCTTTTGTGAGATTGAATGCAATACTTATCTTTATATTAGTAGCGACAATGCGTACATTTCTTCTTTCGCTGATCATGAAATGAAAAGATCTATATTGTCTCTGAATATTGATCATGTATATTTTATCTGTTTCTAAGAGTAATTCTAAGAAGAATATATACATATGTATTTTCCAAAACAAAAAAATATTTCAATGGCATAATTTTAGCAACTTGACATGAAAACCAAAAGTTTGCTAACAAGTGAATGATACAATATCATAAGTATTTCGGTGAATTGACAAAAAATGGTTCTCTTTCATTCTTCTATTCGCACTATTTCTTCCAAGCAATCTCATTTTGAGCTTTGAGTACCTTATAGCCTCCATCAACTCACCTCATACGAGGTTCATCTCCACCAGATCAACAAAAATATTCTCTTTGGTTCTCTCTTATAATAGAATATCTTTCTATATATGTCGTTTCATGTCTTTCAGAATAACGTTTTGTATGTGTTTGCCAAATAACGGTTTTTATCCCCAACATTGGAAAGACTATTATGGAGGACCATTTCTTAGTCTATTTTTTATCAGAGATTTTCTCGTCAATCATCAAATAATTATAATTTGCTTTCTAGAAACTTGTTATTTTAGCATTTGGGGAAGACCTTCTTATCTTTCTGGTTTTTATAAGAATCGTAGACTCTGAAAACTTGAACCAAATTACAGGATTTCCCTTTGGCAACTTGAGATTGAGAGTGTCATATAAAATGACTGACTCCATGTTTGTGAAACTCCGGTTGATCATTATTATAACGAGAGTGCAGCACAATTCGTAAGCGAGTGTTGATGTAGCTTGAATTAAATGCTGCTCTTATGCCTCATCTTTCGCCCGTTTTGGTTCACCAAGAGCAAAATTGAATTCTCACAATGATATTATATAAATCTTCGATGACTGACTTGATGATATTCCTGACATCGTTTGGCACACAAGTTATTGGTCTGTTGAGTTCATAAGATTGCCTCCGATTTTGAATAGTCCTAGATAAAAAAATTTCAACCGAAAGTAACGTAGATTGGAATCTTCAATTACTCTAAACAATATTCATTTTGTTTCAACTTGATTCCAGTCATTTCCTAGAAGAATGATTGCTGCTATATTGTTCAACAAGAGACTTGCAAAATCAAAACCGTTGGAAACTGAACGATACTCATCCACGAATAATAGAGGTTGAAGACAGAAATGATGACTATCAAAAATTGCCATTGCCATTGTTGCTTGAATCGAGTCGTAAGATACAATCTCATGTATTTTCTATCATGCAGCGAGACATTTTATGATGGAGAGATATATCGGCATATGAAATTAAGAATATTTGGAAATTTAGGTAACCTTTTTGAATAAAGAGACAATTCATCCTAAAACAATACTTACTTGCCTCGTGTCTATTCCTCTTTTGCAAAATTTTTTTATCCAACCAACTCGAGTACAAGAATGCCACATTTTGATGTCTCTTACACAGTTTATTCTCCTCATATTGCCAGAAAATCTTGTTCAATTCTGAGTTTTTTCAGAAAAAGAAACGCCTAATAATTTAACCACACCAAGTGGACTATCCATTTTAGGATAGCACTCGGAGAAGAAGAAATTTTGTAAAAAGTTGGTTGCCACAAAATGAACAAAAAAGAGTAAAATGCAACTTAATGAAAAATATTTTTCTCTTGACTATGCAAAGTGCTAATTTTATTTAACCTATCAATAGCATAGTGAGAAATACTGCGCCATTCATCAAAACAGTGTTTCATCTTGGGGAGATGATAATCATCTTTTCAAAATAGAACGCTTCAACTGACTCCAACCCCGAGTAAATGGGATGCAAAACGTGACGATTACTTACAACTCTCGGTTGTTTCGAAAACTTTTGATCATACCCAAGGTTGTACAGTTTTTTTTGTAACCGACAAAAAATACTCCTTCGTGACCTGCAGTTTACAATAGCAGTTGTTGTTGGCACAGTGAAAATGAACGATAGAATTTTTTAGAATCAAGGTTTCTAACCTACTTTTGGTAGTAGTGTTCTTCTATTGTTCTTTCATGAATGAGAAAAATTAGTTATGTTGCTTGGATTCTATCACAAAAAAACAAACCTGGAAATGGATAATAACCTTTGAATGAAGCAAAAAAAGACTCGATATTCTTTCTTGTGACTTTTAGTGAAAGAATGAACACAACCACAAATATATGAACACAAATTTTGCAGATTTTGAACCGTTGGCAAAGTTGAATCATTTTTGTTGTTTTCAGTGGAGGAAAGAGAATGAACAGAAGATGGAACTCGGCTGCTGAAGGATGAACTTGTAACATGATGTCATTCTTTGCGTTTGTTGGCCTGATGATATAGTAGTACCAAATTCATTGAAGACGTTCTTGACAGAGTTCAATAAAATTTGTACAAAGTAGTAAGTATCGACATACGAAAATCTTCTCACTTTACAAAATATGAAATTTCAAATATTTCTTTGGTAACAAAAGACTATCAAGGGCAACAAGCTGATAATCTCAAGTATTTTCTCAAAAAGATGAAAATATTTGTTGTAATGTTGAAATGCCAATACTCGTTGGATATAGATTATCGACAAACTTGAAAGCACTTCTTAAATTGGACAAAGCATATTCGTCAATAAAGTTTTTTACATCGACTACAGAAAGAATAATCAAAAAGTTTTGGGAAATCTCGAATCATACAGCCAAATGAGTAACAACGACTGGAATCAAGGCATCATTTATAGCTGATTTGGTATGAATGGTAATCAACTTAAAATGCCATGTAGGATGACCAAGTCAATACTTGATCATGAAATGGTTTCAAAAACTTGTGGGCTTTTTTCAAAATTTCATTCCATCTCATATACCTTGACAACTCTATCCTCTTTCTCAAAACAGACAATATCCATAATCTCAAGTTGTTCTTCACAAATGATTCGTTGCAACTCTTTGTGTCTAGACTATGAGATTTTGAATGAAATGAAATTTCTATCCTTTCAAATTCTCAGATTAATATATATATATATATATATATATATATATCAATCGTGGAATATTTCAGGTGTAAAGTTCCAATCGAATATCTTTTATAGATAATCATACTCAATGCAGTTTTCACAAAAGGAGAATGAATGCTTTTAATGGAGACTAAGACAATAATGGATCAAAATACAAGACTTGACTGCTACAAAATCATTCCTTGTTATGGAAAAGACTTTCTTTTGAAGCAATTGCTTTTTCACAATCACGACTCTTCTACAAGCTGATGGGTTCCAAGTGTTTGTAACAAGAAAAGGCATAGTTATCAGATTCAGCTTCAAGAGATGAGAAAGGAATTGGCATTGCGACTCTTGTTTTTGACAAATCACTCATTCTATACCCACTCTTCCAATGAATGAATGAACAAGAAAACAAGTCATGTGACCGATAACAACTTGGTTAATCATAGCAAACAACTCGTGATACGATTGAAACACAAGCCACATACTGTTCTTCGGAGACTATTCTAAAACCATTTTTTTACACAGTGGTTGGGTCATATTATCTTACTCTTTCATTTCTGTTCTTTCTCATCACCCATTTCCAAAAAGATTGTAGGAATATTGTCTTCCCAAAAACTTGAAGAAGCAACTACTGATTGCAACCAACTAATGAATTCCCCTAAAACATGTTATATGGAAGACTTTACTGTGTTTACGATATAAATATAAAAGTATATCAAAAAAGAATGTGAAAGAACAACTGCTTTCAACCGTCATTCATATTGTTCTTAGATGTTTCAAATAAAATGCATGATGGGATCTTTCATCACTCACATTCTATTCTTCCATTTAGATTATTATTTCTTGTGTGAGAAGGATATCAAGAATACACGTATTTCATCTTTTTATTTCCCTTTTCATGTCCATGCCTATTTCTTTCTTTGTAAAGTATTTGAAAGGATATTCTCATCTTGGTTGAGGAGATACTAGAAAGTCGTTATTGTTGCAAGTCATCTTTTGATTATACGAAAATTTTTTTACTATGAGTCTATTGTCTCTTCAAAGAATAATGCAACTCGAAAAGGAGAGAAATGTGGAATAAGCTCGAAGCAGCAACTGTTTGGAAAAGCAAAGGACATTCAAAGGAATATGAGAGAGAGTATCTTCTAAAAGAAACTTGTATGATTCCAAGTAGAAGACTCGAAATAAATAAGTTGTGAAGAAATATGAATCGATAGCATATACTTGAACAAGAAAGTCGAAACACTGTTGAATCAAAGGACATAGAATTGTAATCTTCAAATTGCTCCCATAATGAATGAAATATCTGTAAGGTAACTATGGAATACGAAGAGGCATTCAAAGGTTGATGACATAAAAATATTCTTTTTGGAAAGGAAACTTGAATTTTCTACTTTCCAATTCAATAAGCAATGACAAGAATTAATAAAGAGAGAAGATAAAAGCAGTAAAGTCTGTCAATGTCAACCAACAACAAGAACGCAACTGACAATATAAATAAATGGAAACAATTCTCAAACAGATCCTCTCGTCACCAATCTTCGGACATCAAAGATAAAGAAATACATATGTTCTTATTGAAAATTTTCTCTGGTTTCATTTTTTTGCAATCGTAAAATAGCTATAGCTGTTACAATCAAACTTTTGCTCTTCCTTTTGTTGTTCTAAAGCAATAAAGTTCTCATTGTTATGGTTACGTTTCCCGTAGATAGAGAATTTGAATAGCTTATCATAAAATATCGAATCACATTTCAATGAATCAATGCAAAGGGTTGAAAAACGATTCATTGGTTGATAAAAGGGGTATTTCAACTCTTTTATATATAGCTAGCATCAATATTCTGAATAGAACAGTAATTTTAGGATATAAAATCGCAACTGTCATGACACATATCCAACTGTGTGTCTTTATATTGGAGAGATATCGATAAAAACAGTCACAAACAAGCTATACAACAGCAAACTAGCTTCCACAATACAATGAAAATGCAACCATTCAAAATGAAGTAGACAAAACATTTGGACACAAGTCTTCTATGTATAGAAAAAGTATAAAAGTCTCAAGAGTTGATTGCAAAAGTCAAAGAAAACCACCTAAAGAAGCACATTAAGAATGGAGGCACAAGACTGACTCAACAAAAGTTACTCTCAAGTCAAGATACCGCAATGTAATAACTAACCAAGAAGCGAGTCACATTCAATACAATCAACTGGAGCTTTCTTACATATCACATACTCGAATATCAAAACAGCACAAGCTAAAAGGCAACTATCAAGGAAACATCAAAACCAATTAAGAGCACTAGTTGTACAAAACTACGGACTCGATAGGAGTACAAGTTGAAACTCCACAAATCTCACAATAAAGTTGCGGAACTCAGACTATAGACACAAAAGTTAAAAAACTTGGCACATGAAAAACGCCAAACTTGCAGGTACTTTTCATTCGAAAATGCACAATATCACTTTGTATAAATGACCCAGCAACCAAACTCCATGAAAAGTCGAAAAAAGTTCAAGAGACTGAATTATCAGACTTGAGCTAAAACCAATCACATTGTTAAGAGAAAAGCTGTTTCCTGTATTGACAGATACAGAGTTTCGCGTTGGCTAGTTGATCCTTTCGGTTATCATTTGTAACAAAGAGAATATCAGGAGTCTATCGAACGTCAGGGAAATATGGAAGACTATTAAAAGTCAAGTTTGCTTAGTACATGAGGAACTTTGAAGGGCAACGCAATCACCCCATAAGAACATTCTAGCAGTTGAACTTTGGTTTGCGTAGTCCTTTCTTGATTCAACTGCTATAACTGTTACAAAAAAGAGTAAAAACCAAAGATTATTTTCTCATAGTAGTGCCTCGCATCGACTGGTGTTTTACATTCACTGACATAGCAGATCGAAGGAGGAGGATTCCTTCAAATGATTGTGTTATTTTCTAACAACTTCAACTCCACCTTTTCTCGATTAAGGACGTTATAAAATCTCTCTAGTAAGGTTGTTCTTCAGATCCCGAGAAATTCTCAAAATTCTTATGTCTAAAAGATAACAAGACGTGTCAATCTCAACATTACTTTGCAGGTGTATTACAGTGTTTATACGTTTTGTTGTTCGCTCTTACTATCCACTTCCTTGACCAATCAAAGGTAATCTCTCTATTGTACATAAAAAAAATTATCGTCAAGCATAAAAACTAGTGTCGACTCATATTTGGACTCTTCTCACAATCTGTAAAGGTACGCTGTAGTAGTGGGAATCTACTTGCAAAGAATAATGAGTAATGTTTGAGCTCCAAAGAGGAAGCTGATCGTCAGGTAGACATCCACGCGTACTGAACAATTGTCTCGTTGAAAGAAGCAAACAAATGACAATTGAAAAGTAGTCTATGATTTCGGTTCAAGTCCCTGGGAGTTCTCTTCATGTATTGGAGAATTTTTCTGGTTCTTTCATGTATTCTGATGCTTGGAGAATGTCACCAAATAGGTTATTCCCATCCCAGTATTTATACAGTACAAGTTCCCAGAGGACCCGATATCCATGTGATATTTGGAAGTAAGGTGAAGGTAGATAACCGTACTTTNTACAAGGTCTTTTCCACAACCTTNGTTCCTCCAGTGAATATAACAGCAGATATTCCAGATTGTAGAGAATCTGGCTTTGAAGAAACTAGTTTGAAAGTAAATGATACTTTGCTGGATACAAGTTTTGTTCCCAGTTTGTGTCCTCTAGAAAATGTTTCGTTGACAGAAGGAAGAGTCTATGAGTCTGTTCAAGGAGGTCATCGTATTCAGTTTCAAGGATATTTGTAAGAAAGCTCGTTGGAACCCTTTTTGCAAGATGACGCTCCTGCTTCTTTCCTTACTCAGA
>NW_005178406.1:0-44409 GCF_000341285.1 Galdieria sulphuraria
AAAGTTCACATACTTCATATTTCTCAAGAGTTTATCGCAAAGCGACGGAATGACAACTTTTGGACCACAAATGATAGAGAAAAGTAATATGTAGGATGCATTTTGACACAACTTTCTGTACAATTCAATCATCTTGTCTATGAAAACTAACTTGGCGTAACTTTGAAGAAGAACTTGAAGTAGTTGATTATTTCTCAATTTTCTGAAATATACTCAAACAAGGAGTACTACTGTGTGAAGTCACGTCTCTTATTATTTGTATCATTTTGTGACCACAAACCTTTGAAACGGTGAACTTGAGTGTCTTTTGGTTTTTGTCTTGTAAGAATTGAATACAAGTTTAGACAATAATGTCTTGTCGAAGAAACTTGTTATGCTGTTGCCGTGAAACATAGTTTGGCGACTAGTTTGCTCTGGTACAAATAATATGTGGCGATAAGCAAGTTGCATTTTTTGTGCCATTCACAATGAATTGCAAGATGAAAGTCTTTTGTGGACCAAAGAATATGACAGTTAGTGAAATGATATTCTTCTGGTTTTGATGCAGGAGACTTGTATTTATTGAAAACAATGTAGTTATCATGTACAATTAGGCTTTAAGTGATCTCACAGAAAAATGTTGGTTTGGATGGTCTTGACGCGACAGAATGAAGTCTTGTAGAAGGATGGATATGGTTCAATCTAAATAGTCTATTTTACTTTGCGTTCTTCCATACTTAACTTCAAGACATGAGTAGAAAGATTGGCAAATATTTATATTCTTCACATTAGAAAATAGTATCAAGAACTCATTTTTTGTTTATTTTTTCTTTGTTTGAACATTTTCATGAACAAAGAGTCATCATGTCAATGCAGATGAAAGCCATAGCTTGGCATTGGACTTGCCAATACTTTGATATCCTTTGACACAAGCCAAGTGCCAGTCTATTTCGTTTGTATTTTCTTAAAACTTTCCACATTCTAATAAATGTTGTAGCAAGAATTCTTTTCAGAAACTGCAAATACTACGAATCGCTTGTATGGAAACAACTCTAGTTTGCAGTGTTCAAAGAACCATAAGATTATGGCTCTATCATATGCATATGATATCCTAAAGAGATAGGAGTTGGCTCTAGTGAAACTGTTTGTGAGACCCAAACCGTGCAATCTATGTAGGATTACAAATGCTCACAATGAATGAAGAAAATTAATTATGTCATAATGACCATATGTTTACAATGTCCATCAAAAGCATCCACAAAGTAGCAGAATGAAATGCAATTTGGCGTATAAAGGAAATACCGTATATTTTGAATCGATGGAGAAGAGCGAAATAACTCGAGAAGACTATGGTGAGTTTATAGACGTATCCTGAGCGTATTCTGTTGATAATTGATATTCTAGAGAAACTCAAACTAGAGATTTCAAGAATCGAAGCTGAGAGAGCAAGGTTACAAACAGAGAAGGAAATCTTGTTATATAACATATCTGTTTTATTCCGGACTGCAAGAGAAGAAATAAAGAGAAAGGACTCCACAATAAGTAAGTAGTACGGAAAAGAGAAGATAAAATCACCAAGCAACGCTGTTTATATAGCTAGTCTGCGGAAATCTTTGGAGAAATATGAACGACCTTCTTGTCAATAATAATAATAATAATAATAATAATACTTCTCATAAACGAACACTTGGCGGTCCATACGAATTGTTTATCAACAGCTCTCTGTATGAGTACAACTATATCTCTTTTTGCTATTTTCCTTTTTAAGAAATAAGATGCTTGCTTTCAAGTACGAAAGCAATGATAATGATGTTACTTTTCAATCTCGGTACACAAGTTGAGATTGTCAACTCATTAATAAGATAAGGTTGGTTCACTGCTAGGATAATCACTCTTAATATTACACAAACTCTCGCCTTTCAAGTTCATTTACTGGGAGCCAGCTTGAGAGTAGCAAAAGATGAATGATATCTCAAAACTATATTTTATTATTTGAAACAATCAGCCACTCATATCATTCCTAAGTGACTTGCATTTCTATATTTGTCTTGAAGAAGCCGAAATACGGCACGCATCCTATATGCTATTGTACGTTGATTATTATTATTAGCACTGATTTGGTGACAAATGTGTCTTACGACTTGAATCATTCTAGTGGTTGTTATTCATCTAGCTATAGCGTTGGAGATTTCCTAATTCCTGATAATTGCGGATTGGTTATTTCTTCTGAAGCCGAAGTAGAATGGTAAAATTCAAGGAGCGCATTCTAGTCTGTGGACGATCCACTTTCGAAAAACAACGCCTTTTCACCACTACAAGAAACGTATTCATCTCTTTCTAAAAGTATTCAGGAATATCTTGTCTTTGCTTTTTTCTTGAATGCAAAATAAATATCTTAGAATTTTTTTAAAAATACTTTCTAAAATCGTCATATATTGGATTATTTGTTAGATTTGACAAAGTACTTCAATTCATTTCTCTAACCACAGTTGCGTACTTTTTGTTAAGCCTTCATTGTTGCATTTTGTGTAATCTATAAATGAAGCTTATGGCAACAAAGCTAAAATCTTACTTGAACACATTTCTATTTCTTTCAATGAAAACGAAGATTTGGGTTCAACTTCAATATCTTCAAAACTTGGAAATTTGTTGCCTCATATTCCCATATGTGTCTTCAGTTTTGTTCTATTCTTACCAGGAAGAGTATTACGTTCTATTTTTTTCTCGGAAGAGCTAGTTGACGGAGTATCTATCACTCCAAGTCCTTTATTTTCTTCAAAATATGTACAAGTAGATATATTTTGACTTGTAGAGTCCCTTCATGAAAGAAATATAGGATGAGTGTATCCAAAAAGGAGAGTTGAGGAAGTCTCGGTTTCAAATGTAAAACAATATTTACTCTTATTCGACAGTGTTTTTATTCCAGATTGGGTGAATTGAGTCTTTATTGTCATAGTCATGTAGAAAAAGTATCGATAATGGCTGCGAGGAGGGAAGAAGAATTAGGAGTGGATCCCATTAAGAAGTATCTTCCAGCATTGAGGTCCACATTGTGTAATATTCATAGTGCTGCAGAAGAGACTTATCATGTGAGTGCTTGGTGGTAATTATTTGAAGTTTATTTATCAAATGATATAATTTTTATTTTCCACGAGACAAAACTCCTGCGGACCTGATTTATTCTTGTTCGGCTTGGAAAACAGCAAAGAGAATTTTTACTATTTTCGTTAACGCAAGTCCTCTGAAAGGCAAAAATTTATGAAACTTACAAAAGATGTGAATCTTGAGAAGAACAATATCTACTGGAATAGGAGGTCGTGAGATATTAGTGTCTCAAGTTCTTGCACGAATTTCAGTCCAAATAACTAGTATGATGCAGGTGTTTGGGAGCATGCAAACCTGTCGAAGAAAGATTGATCATCTGATAGACCAAAAATACATTTGATCGTTCTCATAGCTTTCCAGTTAGATCTCATAATACAACCAGACTATTCTTTTCAATCCACGAAGCAGTTAGTGATAAACAAATCTCCTGTGACAGTTACAAACTTTGTTGTTCATTGATATAACACTTTTGACAAAATTATCACATGCCATCAGATACAACCTACTGGAAGATGAAAATCATCCTTAAAAAGTCATTTAAACTTGGAAAAGAGAATGCTTGTTCCTATCTATTATTGTTTGATTGCACGACTTTTGAAGTTACTTATCTGAATCAATATTAAAACACATCCAAGATGATAAGGTTGGGACATCAAATTGAAACTCTCTCTGTTCCATTTCTATTGGTCTCATTTATCATTCGTAGACTATTCAAACTATTTTCTGGACTTGTCAATCGACAGTACTCTGAAACATATCTCTAGTGCCAAAGTTTGTGATATTAGATTTTTTTGTTATCTGCTCCACTCATGATGTTGCGTCATTTGTTTCTTATTTTCAGGATTGTGAAGAAAATGAGCATGAATTTGAAAATTCACCAAGAATCCAATACCACTCTATCCTACGACAAGACCATATCGACTCCAAACATAATTTTAGGGCTTCACCATATTCTATCAGGTTCTCAGTTTTCAAGAACAAGTTCTCTGATAACAACAATGGAGAATTGTTGTAGAATCTCGTAAACTTTATTCATTATTAACATGGCAAAATCTCAATAACACTCTGATGTAATGCCAAGAGTTTCCATTTTGACAAAGCTTCTTTGAACTCAATATCTTGTTTATCGTCCCTGGAACCCCAAACTTTAAAGTTTGTGTAGATTTTAAATTTCTTCCAATTAAAAGGCAGTCAACTCTTACAACATGATTCTATGCCTTTATATGTAGTCAATGCAAGAAATTCATTTACATTGTTTCTTAGAAGCTATGCAAGGAAGCTGCTCATATCAAAATAGCATCTCCATCACTCTAAGAGTATCTCTATCCAAAAAAAAAAATAAAATGTTGAAGCTTTTTATTTTTGGAATTCAACAGTTGACATGCTTTTCACTTTAGTTGCCAAAAGTCAACCTCTCTATCTCAACAATGCCTTTACAAACCAAGAGATATTCATCTTCTTCAAATCCACATATGTTTGTCCAACTCCAACAAACACGATCGGTATATTGGTTGAGTACACCATAGACACTGCAGCTCCCACTTTATCGTCTATGCTATCAAATTTGGTTAATATAATACCGTCGATCTCGCGCGGTTTGTTCGTATTTTGGTTATCAATCAAAGCATCATTGAACTTGAGGAGTTGATCAACGGCATCGTTTCCGACTAAAGCTTCACCCACAAAGAAAACTCTGTCAGGCTTATTCAAATTTACCAACTTGGCCAAGGCTTTCATAAGAGGTTCATTGTCTTGCATACGTCCGGCAGTATCGACCAGCAAAACATCCACATTCTTCTCTGAAGCATAATGAATAGCATCTGAAGCCACGCTTGAAGGATCCTTTGCATAACCTTTCTCAAACAGTTCCACATTTAAACAACGAGCATGAATGCGTAACTGTTCGACTGCACCAGCTCGAAATGTATCACAAGCAGCGATCATAACTTTCAAATCATTAGACTGAAGATAATAGCAAACTTTGGCCAAAGTAGTGCTCTTTCCAACGCCATTCACACCACAAAATACAATTACAAATGGTTTGCCTGTTTCACGACGCTTATTCACAATATCCGCAACTAGATCATCACTTTGTCTCGGAGTCAACATTCTTGCAACGGAAATCTCCAAAGCATTTCGAATGATGCGACTAACACTACCAAAAGTATCCAGTTTGTTACCTTGCAATGTAAGTCCAACACTGTCACAAAGTCTTTGTGCAATGTCGGAAGCCACATTCTTGGTGATGAGGGTATCTCGAAACTTGTTAAGAACGGGCTCCAAGTCTTCTTTTGTTAACTCCTTTTTGGTTGTCAGTCCCTTAAAAAAAGATAAAACTCCTCGGGAAAGTAATGTTCCAGAAAACTTTCTTTCTAGAGATGTACCATTTGTGCCTTTAAACTCTTCTTCTTCTTTTTCCCATTCGGTAAAACTTTCGGAATCTGAATTGGATTTCTCATCTTCTTCAACTTGAGGAATGAAATGTGAACGGAGTGATTCAATTTTCTGATTGACCTGAGACTCTTCTTCATCTTGGTTACTATTGATCAACGAATAGTCTAATGCCTTTGCTTCCTGTTTGGACAACTTGTCACTGAGTTTACCCGTATTTTTCTTTCCTCTACTGGTAGATAAAGTTTCGTCCTTTTTAGTTTGCAAGGAATCATGTCGTTTTGATTCCGGCTTTTTCATTTTCTTTAGCTTCAACTTTTCGATGTTTCGGCGAATTCTCTCTTGTTCATCTTCTTCCTCTGTTCCATTCTGTGTTTGCGTCTCTGAATGGCTTTGGTATTTTGCCTCTTGTTTCGTGTGGTGGTCTCCTGCCTGCTGTTTTTGAACAATGGGCGTATTCTGAGGTTCTTTCTTATGTCCTCTCCTATTTTTCTCTTCTTCTTCAACTGGTTGCGGTAACTCTAGATCCCCATCTTCCGAATTTCGCAATATTTTTTGAAAATCTCGAGCGAAAGCTTGATAAAAGTCAGTTGTTAACAATTGGTATTCATCTTGTAGGAGTTCTTTGAACCGTTTACAAAACGAGTCTTTGGTTTGTTCCAAGAGCACGTTGGCATAAGAAATGGGTAGCCTTCTAGGAAACACTACAGCAAATACTAAACCATGCTGATTAGAGAGTGTCCATTTTACCTATTTATCATACAATAACTTGAGAATACAAAGTAGATAGTCCTGTTTGACCACTTACTGTAAAGTTTCCATATGACAATTGTCCCAAGCCTGCTTTGTCAACCAAAAGAACGGACCTTATTAAACGGTCAATAGGTCGACCTTCTGTATGAATGAGCGCATCATAGAAGAGCACAAACCCTCCTCTAGTAAAAATAACGAACAAGTCAATCATCCCTTTAGGGAATCTCTTTGGCTCCAACGAATAAAAGCAATTATTGGGTCGAATAATCGTTTTGTCCGGACTCCATCCTTTATTTTTCAAAAGACAATCCAAAATGTGCCTAACTTTTACAGCCAACGTTGCAATTGAAAGAATCTACGGTTAGTCTCCACTAGCTCTCTTTGAAAATTCTTTGTCTCAAACTTCAAGTTGGAATACGTTGTTCCACAGACTTCAAAGCTTCTTCAATAAGTTTCGAATCACCCGTTCTTATGGCATATTCAAGTTTAGATACATCATCAAGTGTCTTAGCTCCTTCAATAGCTTTCTTCAAACGCTGTTTCTGCTCCTTTGTTGGACCTTGTCCTTCCAACTCTCCGGGAACAAAAGTTTTCGGTGCAGTTGAAATAGCTTGTCTCAACTGTTCTCCTTTTATACCAGAAAACAATTTTACTGCATATTTCCGTTCGGCGTCTTTCACTTTTTGAAAATCTAGCACACGAATCCACGGCATTAAGAAGATGATATACTCCCTATAGTGTTTTTGTCTGGTAACAGGATTCCCTACCAAAGATAGACGACGCAGGTTCTTACAATGCACTAGTTCGTTCAAGTCGGATAAACTTCCCAGGCGATTGTAAGTAAGAATGAGGGAAACCAAGTTGGGAAGTGACTTGCCAACATTTTTGCTGACTCGAACTACTTTGTTATTATTGAAAAGAAGTGTATGAACTCTTTCCGAAAAAGGAAAATTTTCTAGTCGTTGAACTTCATTATCTGAAAAGTCTAACGTTTCAAACAAATCGATAACCGTCACCAGGTTTTCAATCACGGCAATTTTGTTTCCTGAGCTATAGTTGAGAGTTAAAAAAAACATAATAGGCTACAACAAACCTCGAAGATCGAGTTCTCTATCTCCTAAGCAGTTTAATATTTGTGGTGCTCGAGATAGCAGTTCTGGAGTAATTCTCATGATTGCCAAAGAAGCAGAGAAGACTCCCAACAACAAGCGCCAATCATTTAATCATGGCTTTTCTATTATGTCGTAGTTATAGTTAGATGAGTTGTAAATAATCAAAAGAGTGAAATGTATCGATCTAAATAAAAATTTTTGGTCTGTGGAATAAGAAATTCTTTTCTTGTTCCATCTAAAATGTCATCGTTATTCAATGTAACATTACCTATCAAGGAAGACCTTCCAGCAGGAGCAGATCCTTATGAAGAGTTTGACTTTGTTCCTTATTTTCAAGAAGTAAAGAGTGAAGAAGAACTAAGAAATACTTGGAGGGTGTTTACCAAAGTAAAGGATGTACTCGACAACGGAAGAAGACTGGAAAACGCCAGGCAAGTCCATATCCACCACTAAGTTGAACAACGTACTTACTTTTAGGATGGATATCTTACAGTTGGAGATTATGGTTTCGTGAAAGAAACAAAGCTCAAGAAGCCGGAGTTGATGCTTCACAACTATCGGAACTTGAACAATATGAACTCAACGTAAGCGAATCACTGAAAAAGGCAGAGGCTGAAACTGAAAGAATGGTGGGAGATATATTCGGTCCTGAAAGTATGACTATGGAAGCAGAGACAAGACGTGCTCTACAAAGACAAGAGGCAGAAAGAGTTCGAAAGTTGTTGGAGCTTGGAGAAAAGTTTGAATGGAACACGCAACAAATCAACGCGGTTCTTCAGTGGGTTCGAGACGATGTTTTAGCTTCAGAAGAAGTAAAGACTCCTTCTTATGAGTTGATTCCCTCGTCATATGAAGAAGCTATGCAACTGATTCAATCGTCTGGTCTCATGTTGCGCAAGAAATGTGCTGCTTTTGCACATTCGTTTGAAAGAAATGGTGCCAATAACTTTTTACTCTATTTGGTTCGAGAATTGAGAGGAATTCTGGAGTTTTCTGTATATTCACCTAAAAAAGGTCCCATGTGGGAAGACTTTCAATCTATTGGTGCAGAACCATATCCTTTTGATCCTCAAGACCAAAAGGCACTTGGTAAGCTTATTTCTCTTTGTTGATAGGTGAAGTTGAAAGAGAATTGTAGAGGAAATATTATCCAAATATGACTGTTGCTTAGCAAATACGATTATGCAAGCACCCGTTATTTTAGTTGCGTCACATATTCAGTTGAGAAATGTCTGGGTTATTCATGAAGCTTGGCCAAAGGATCAAATCGAATACTACTGCAAAGAAGTATTTTTAATGAAACATTTAGATGCAACGGTTATCACTCAAGCATTTGGCAAAGCTGATAGAATAGTATTTCCAGCAAAGGTTCAGGAGAATTGCTACCAAGGTCTTTTTGAACCATCCAAAGCAAGTGTCATTTATAATGGTAAGTTCTCTGTTGAATATATCTAGCCAAGTATTATGAAGAAATGGTTAGGTATTCCTTTAACTGCAATCAATGCCTTTCGTGCCACGCAATCTAGAAATAGAACTCGTTCTGAACTTGGATTTTCAGCCAACGATATTGTATTGCTTCATATGGGAACTGTTTGCAAGAGGAAAGGACAGTTGATTACAGCAAAAGCCTTTTCATTATTGAAGAATGATCCAGAGGTAATTCTGTTTGTAGTTTTATCAACGAAAACTGAATTATGTATGTAACAGATTCAAGCTATGAAACGGGGTTTGAAGCTTTTAATGGTTGGTGCACGATATATTCGACAACATGAGATTGAAGTATGTTGATGCTTGATATTATTTTTGGTCTGAAAACTGATGTGCTATATAGTATATTGATGCTATTAAGAAGGAGTTGGAGGGCAGTGGTTCTATGGAATATGTACGAATATTGGATGTACAGAAGAATGTTCTTCCATTCTATCATGCCGCAGATATTGTATTATGTCCTTCTTTAAATGAAGTTCTTCCTTTAGTTATCTGTGAAGCGATGGCCTTTGAGAAGCCTGTCATTGCTACAAGTATCGATGGAATTCCAGAAGCTGTTACAGATAGTGAAGAAGGCTTTCTCATTCCACCGGGAGATGAAAAAGCATTATATTTGGCTTTGAAAAAGTTGTTATTGGAACCTAACTTGATAACAACTATGGGAAAGAAAGGAAGAGAAAGGGTTCTGCGTCAATTTTCGTTTAGAACCATGTCTGATAAGTATCGAGCATTATTCAAAACAGCGTTGGAAGACAATGCTTGAGGTTATTTGTGTCTGACTTGCTTGTGTTTGGGATTTTATTTGTTTCCATAAAGCCACGTTTTCATTTGTTATTTGTGTTGAAATATGTCGATCATGTGAATAATAGCCAAAATCAGTTGGCCAAACAAAACCAATCCGAATCATATTAAGTGATTGATTGGAGGGAGAAGCAGTAGCAGGATATTCTAGTGCCTGAACAGTATGTCCAAAATACTTTGGGGAAGAACCAAATCCAGAAACCTGGAAGTGGAACATTGGATGCACTCTTTAGAAGAAGTCGAACAAGTGGTCAAGTCAGTGGAACCCAAGTTGGTTTCTACCACAGCGAAATGGAAAGGTAGGCTTATGGTGGTTGGGAGACTCAAGCTGAAAATAGGATTGTCTAGGAATTGCACAAAACTGCAAAGATATAGCTACCGACCTGTGTCAAATATTCAATAAGAACGACCCACATTATGAAGTTTTGTTGGCTTCTTATACTTGTTCGAGAAAATTTGAAGATGAACAACACCAGGTAACCAAAGTAAGTCTACAAGTGTTTGTCCCTGTCTCTCTCGTACTTAAAACGACGTTTAGACCAACCAACTTAGAGATAGAGCAGTGGAGAGATTGCGCCATTATTTATCAGAAATTCAACAACTAAAGGCACAGATTGTTGAAGAACACAAGTTGCGGACAAGACTAGAGCACTACCAAGCAAAAGTGAAAGACTTGGAAAACAGGCACTCTGATAGCAACAAGCTGGAACGAAATATTGCCAAATTGAAGGATGTGGACAACCGTTATAGAAACTTTACCTACGAGCTAACCAAACAGATGGAAGTATGTTGGAAGAAACATGTTTCTTTATTTGCTGAAGCTTGTGTGGCGTTGTGGTATACAGAGTTTAGTCTTTCAGCTAAATTGTTCGAGTCTGCAGAATCTATTCGACCATTCATAGCAAGACATTTACATTCTCTTCATGACAATAGTGCCCATCAACATTCCCATATACTTACAGTGGCCGTTTCACAGGTTGATAATAATCATAATGATGATGATGATTATGGTCAAATAGAGCAACAAAGTCCCATATCGGAAGAAGCATTTGGCTCATTGGAATGTAACTCTTTAGATGCCACAACTTCACAACTGGACAGAACCCATTTATTGGATCATGTGTGGAGAATGAGCTCTGTTTTGAACAGTAGTAGCAGTAGTAATAATAGCAGCTATAGGCATCCTGAACAACCCAACACGTCAAGTATAGGAAGATCGACCAAACAAGGAAATAGTAATGAAGCATATTCTGCAGTTTCACAAAGTCCTCAAACCAATCTGTAACTTGGTCAAAATGGAGGGTTTGAAAGCAACAGCAAAAAGTCTATTTGAAAGAGGAATGACAAGTATAACTATGTTTCGAAGCAAGCCATTTTACAGGAATGATATTTGCCCTCGATACGAGAGTAAACTACCTATTTTTCTCTATGAGTATATTCTTTTTCAACAAGTTCGTTGTCTCAACACAATATAACAGCCTTGTGATACTTTTTCAAGAAGCCTTGGAAGTATTTGTTTTTACTTTCCTATATCCTTTTACCGCAGTCGGATGTTCCTTGGCTACTTTCCAACGTGCCTTGCGAATATTGTTCTCGTCCGTTTCATACTGATAAATACACTCGGTCATATCTTGTAGTTGTTCTTGACAAGCCCAAGAAACAGAAAAAGTTCGCTTCTATCATAGTGGATTGTGTATTTCTTCCCATTTATACAACAAAAAGACATACCTTTGAACACTCTTTAAACTTCCGAACCAAAGCGTCACAAGCACTCCAAGCTTCTTTTTGTACTTCTTTTGGAACCTGATTTTCTCCAAAGTGAAGTAAGATGGGCTCATAAAGTTGTTCTTTATCTTTGCTTTCCATACAGTTTTCGTCCGGGTTCAGTGTGCCAAATGATAGATAAGTAGGAAGATAAACACTATTCGTTATGATCACCACGAAACCGATTGACATAAGAAGGATGGAAATTTGTTGTTTCCATGAACAACACTTCGTCAGAATCGTCCTTGTTGCCTATAAAGATCAGTTATCGCTCCACTCAATATCGCCTTTTCGTAGAAAAATCTTGTAAAGTATTGGAGTTGAAAAGAAAGATAAGAGAACTAGTGGATATACAAGTACCTATTTTAACTCTGTTGGTTGCTGGAAAGAAGCTTCAAGACGACCAACAACAACTTGTTTCATTCTTCAACCAACAGAAAGGAGAGTTGCACATACTGGTTTTAGCAAGTTCCTCAGAAGCTGTGCAACAAATACAACAATCTAAAAGTGACCCTTTGATGAGACCTTTGGAGCAACAAAAGTCTATAAATAGGCTTCCATCAAGAAGGAGAGACTCTAAACGTATGTTTTGTGAAGTAGTTTCATTGGAAGGTTTTTTAGATAAACAAAGAGCACAGGAAATACTTGAACGCTTAGCCAGTGAGCGCGGTGTATTAACGGTGGTGGAGAAATACAACTTGTCAATTACTCGTATCAAAGAGATGTATCCTTGTGGAAAAGTAGGAATAGACCCTATATGTGTTTTAGGGTTGAACAAAGGAAACGAAATACAACTTAGACTTCGAACGGACGATTTGCAAGGTTTCCGAAGTTATGATAGAATTCTAAAAGTACTGTTCCACGAGTTGGCACACTGTAGATATGGAAAACATAATAGAGAGTTCTATGCCTTTATGAACCAGCTTGAAAAAGAAGCGGAAGCAGCAGACTGGACAAAACATGGTGGAAGAAGATTACTGGACAGTGTGGCTAGTGAAGTGCAGCAAGTAACAACAGAAGAGTCCTCTCGAGGATTATTGGGTTATAATGGAGCTTTGGGTGGGAAACCGAGAAGGAAAAGTCCTCGTGAAGCTGCAGCAGAAGCAGCAAAACTGCGGATGAATAAAGCAAGTCAGTGTATGGAAAGAAAGAAGAATGATGATTCAGTTGAAGATGACGAAACTTTATCTGACAACAATATCTGAAAATAACATGTATAATAGGTTCATATTCTTCCAAAGATAGGAAAGAAGGAAAGTTTGATGTTTGGAAATAGTTGTATAACATGTTGTTGGTAAAGAGTGAATATGAATTGTTGAGTTTTCCTATTTTTATACGAAAGCCTTGCAATAACATAAATTCAAATGATTTCTTATAGTTGGAAAACCAAAACCACAACTTTCCATTCTTAGATCGAGAATGGATTTGTTGTGAACGAGTGGGTTGGTTTATCACGTTTCCATTTGAGAGTTGTGTAAACGGTTAGTTTGTATTCGCTATGACGGGTTTATTAAGACCCAATATCTTGCGACCAAAACTATAGATTTCTGAATAATATATGTCGGTTTGCTAGGTTTCCAAGTTGAAGAGGTCGATATTTGACTATGTCCCAAGGCTCCACGTTAACTGGAGAACAACAAGTCGAAAATAATCCTAACCTAGGTGATTCTATGGATGGAGGAAATAGTAAAGTAGCCTCGGCTGAGCCTCTTCCACCTCCTCCTAGACGTGGAAGTAGTGGTTTTCCTAGAAGAGGTTCAAGTAGGTTTCGTTCTCGAGGCCAAAGAGGACCTTTTACCTCTTCCCATTTTCGAATGGCGCAACAACTTGTAACAACTGGAAAACACGGACAATATATTCAAAGTTTAGGTCGTCGACAACATAGAGACTGGGATGAGTCTTTTGAAGGAGGGTCTCGCGTCGCTGGTTCAAGGGAGCAATACCCATTTCACGACCCCTTTTATAAGAAAAGGAGAAAGAGCTCCAGAGATTCACACTGGTCTTCTGATGAAGAGACGGAACCCTTGTCTTTCAAAGAGTTTTTGTCTCGTGAAGACAATTCGATTACTCCGGAACAAGCGCAAGAAGCATATAAAAAGTATAAGAAGGAATTCTACAAAAGGAAGCCCAAATATTTTTTTGAGAAACATATGAACGAAGAATGGTTTTGTGAAAAGTACCATCCCAGTAAAGTCCTGGAACGTGTCAACAGAATTAGACAAAGTTGCAAGGAACAAGTTGAACGGTTTAAAGAAATGTTAGGGAAAGAATCTATTGACACGCTTGCTCCTTCTTTGGAAGCCAAACAAGAAGTTGTTGAAACAACGAATGTGGATGGAAACGATAATGGAAAAGTACAACACAAGGATGAAGAGGAAATGAAAGAAGAAGAAGAAGAAGATAATGACGATGATGATGATACTTTTAAAGAACAACAAATTATTCATTCCAATAATATGAATATGGAATCAGAAGGAATATCGACAACCGATTCAGAGCCTTCTTGTTGTGTTTTCCTTCGTGGAATACCTTGTTGGATGAGTCGCCAGTTATTAGAGAATACTTTGAAATATGTCAAGAAGGAGGATAAGTGGGAACCCATACAATTATTGCGTTTAAAGCTTAGTGAAGTAAAACCAGAAAAGAATTTGGAACGTTTTGGTTGGGCATATTATGAAAGTGTGGATGAAGCCTCAAGGGTAATGGAATACTGGAATGGACAAAAGTTATGGAAACCAAATCAAGAACAAGAAGACAAGTCAGAAGATAATTGTTATGTGTTGGATATGCGCTTCAATCACGAGCCTCGTAAGAAGTATGACAAGCGTCGTAATACTCCAGTCATATTGCCAGAATTATTTCAATCTGCTCGTCGTTTGGAACATGATGCCAAACAAATAGTTTTCGTTATGAGACATTTAGATTATCTTCGTGATATCTCGCAACTCAATCCATTGACAGATGAAATGTTGAATGGCTTATCTACTGAAAGAAGAATTGATGTTTGTTCCTTTTATTTGAGGTTTGTTCACGGCTATTGTTATTATTCAGGAGTAGAATGTGTAGATCCCGATGATGATCCATTACCACCTGCACCATTGAGACCTCCTAAGAAGGACAATAATATGTCAGAATATCAAAAGGGAGGAGATGTGTTGGAATCGAATCGTAAGACAGGAGCTGAATGGCGAGTAGATGAACCTGTGAATGCTATTCTACAACGAAATTATGATCATCCTAAAGGAACTGTTTCTATTGATAGTGAGTCACTTCGGGAAGAGAGAATTGCAGAGTGGTTGGAAGAAAATACCAAATATGAAGGTCAAGGCCGTTATCGTTGTTCACTTCCACCTTTTAAACTTTTTCAAGGAAAGGAATACGTAAGTCTCATTGGGTTTTGTTGAAATAGGATTGGATATATATGTTTAGGTACATAAACATTTGAGAACGAAACATACCGAAGAAATGCAAAAAGTAATAGAAAAGGCAGATAAGGAACAATTTATCGAAAATTATCTCAATGATCCCAACCATTTGGACGATAGCAAAGTATTTGATATTCGAATGGGCAGAAAGTAAGTGTTATGGTTGGAATAAATGAACACACTGAATCATACTTTATAGTATGTCTTCAGGTTATATGCCTGTATTACTACCTTCTGGAATGGTAGCACCAATGCAGTTTGTTCCTGGCTCGTTTCATACAGTGCGTGGCTCCCATCTTTATCGTGGAATGAAAAGAAGAGGTAGAAGAAGAGTTGGAGGTTTAAGGAATTCTGGAATGGGACACTCAGATCCTCGAGCAGCACAAGGTCCTCGTCATTATGCAGACTTGGATGCTCCTCCACAAGGTGGTCCTTCAGTAGATACTTTGTTATCCGAACTTCCTGATATGGATAGTTTGTAATAGATGATGAACGATTAGAATTGCCTATTCCCAATTAAAAAAAAAGAAAGATTCGTGTTGAACATTGGTTTGGAAAATGACCACTACGCACTCCAATACTACAAGTACCATAGCTTGTTTGGTCATAGGAATGGCAGGTTCTGGAAAGACAACTCTTGTACAGGTTGGTATATGTGACTGTCCATTCCACACAGTAACTGTGCCTGTCAAAGAGACTGGCAGCTGAATTGTCTACAAGGGATCTGTGTACTTATCTAGTGAACTTGGATCCTGCAGTCATACAAATTCCATATGAACCTAACGTAGATATTCGAGATACTTTGAATTATAAGGATGTGTGTATAATCCACTCGATTGGTCTACTGATGTGTTCATAAAGTGTGTATTTAGGTTCAAGTGGAGTTTCAGTTGGGTCCCAATGGAGCCATATTGACTGCGTTGAACCTCTTTGCTACCAGAATAGACCAACTTGTAGAGTTGTTGGAATCAAGAGAAGAACAGGTCGATACTTTTGTAGTGGATACTCCTGGACAAGTCGAAGTATGAAATACGAGAAGAATAATGTTGACCTTTATATGATAGTTGAATAGGTATTTACGTGGTCTTCTTCGGGTTCTATTATAGCAGAAAGTATTGCTTCATCTTTTCCAACTATTTTGTTGTATGTAGTAGATACTCCTAGGGCAACTAAACCTTTAACCTTTGTGAGCAATATGATGTAAGATGCGGTTTGAGTATTGATTGTGGTTTGACTAGTTTCAGTTATGCTTGTAGTATTATGTACCGTATGCAGTTACCACTTGTTGTTGTATTGAATAAGAAGGATTTGGTTTCTACAGAGTTTGCTCAACAATGGTTGAATGACTTTGATACATTTGACGAAGCCATGCAGGTAAGTGTTGTGTAGCAAGATAGATTATCCTATTGGATATCAATTGAAGAATGTTAGCAATTAGAAGGTGATTATTCTTCCAACTTGGCTCGTTCCATGGCATTAGCGATGGAAGAGTTTTATCGAGTCATATCTTGTTGTAGCATTTCTGCTGCTACTGGAGAAGGTATGGATGAGTTATGGAACTGCATTCAAGTAAGTAAAAAGAAACAGATTTATAATGGGATAGCTAAGTATCTTAGAAAGCAGCCAAAGAATTTTCCTCTTTTCGAAATGAGAAAAATCATATTTCCATGAAACAGGTAACTGAATATATTTTTTTGTTATAGTATTGGAATCAAAACTGGTTATTTGGAATAGGAAGCGGCTTCATCGGAAATGCAATCACAAGGCGCTTCTTCATCTCAAGAAACAAGTCGCCAAAGAATTGCTAAGAAGCTGATATGCCAACCAACGGAACAATCCAAACAAATAACACAGGATACTTTCTTACAACGGGATGTAGAAACAACTTCTCTTGTAGAACAAATGAATGAAGAAGAAGAAGAATATCAAGCGCTTCTCAATCAATTCTCCACTTCATGGCCATCTTCACAATAAAATGAGGATTATGGTTTGTCCATTTTGGAAGACCTTTTAAAGGTCTCAAAATATGTCATTTGCTGAGCCAACTTATAAGCAACGAAGCTTTTGAAAAGTAATGGGAAAAGGTGCAGCCACAAGAGGTCGCTATAAATACGAATTGTGGCCTGCAAATAACAAGTTCTTTTGTGGAGGAAAAGTAATTACCGGCCCTGACTATAGAAATACTTTTGCTACTTTGTTATTGGTCATCATTCCAGTAGGACTCTATTTTGGTATAATGTAAGTTTTTCCTTTTATATTAACCTCGGTTCTTCATTTCCTTTTCAAGCATTGCATACCTTACTTCCCACTGGAAGGCGGGAGGCTACACTTTCTTAGCACTTACCATCTTCTTTGCTTGCATATCTATAATAACTTTGTTATTAACTGCAACAGATGACCCTGGAATTATTCCTAGACAATCCGTGGAACCAAGAGACGTTATTAGAAATCCTAGAACAGGTTTTCCACTTCCGAAGGAAATTATCGTGAATGGCCACCCTTACTCTTTGAAATATTGTGGTATGAACTGTTGAAAGATATCCTTTTCTCCATATTGATTGTATTGTAGAAACTTGTAGAATATGGAGACCATTGAGAGCTTCCCACTGTTCAACTTGTAACAACTGTGTCGAAAGGTTTGACCATCACTGTCCTTGGTTAGGAAACTGTATTGGTATCACAACAAGTTGTGGAAAAATGTTCTTTTCGTTATTGAATTTTTCTATAGGAAGACGAAACTATCGAACATTTTATATTTTTATTTGTTCTACGACCATTTTATGCTGTTTAGTCATTGCGAGTGCAGCTGTCAGTTTGAAATTGAAAACAGATGCATCATCTCTTCATCACAGTGATGCTGAAGCCTTTGGCTTTGCTTTAGCAAGTCCTTTGGTAGTAAGTTGAAAGAGAGCGTTGAACATACATGTATTCATAACGCTTTGTTTAGATATCGTTTATACTTATCATTTATTGTTTTATAGCTATGTTATTTACTGGTGGTCTATTTATTTTTCATACTATTCTTGTTTTCCGCAATCGTACTACAGCAGAAACTGTAAGCAAGCAAACATTTTAAGTGATAGTTTGGCTCATTTTATTGAAAAGTTGAAATACTCATGGAAGGAAGTGACAACCTTGGAACCTAGAGGCTTGCATTCCTTTTGTCATCTCATTTGTGGAAAGAAACCACCCAGTAAAATAAAAGTAGGAGTGGAACATCCTACTAGAGTTACCCCATTCAAGTAAGTATAGTAATACTATGTGTAGAGTAGGGAATGTATCTTTTGAGAGTTTAGAGTCATGATGCGCCGAGATGAAGAAGAAGAAGAAGAAGAGAATGGTAGGAATGAGATAGAGGAGAATACCAATGATGGACATTCTCGTGAGTGGAACAAGTTACATTATCTTCAACAACAAGATGAGGAACAACAAATATGATGTTTTTATGATTCCTAAGGCAGTGCACTATTTTGTAAAAAATTTTCACGATAGAGAAAAGCAATAAAGTCCATTAAGATCCTTTGCTGTTTCTCCACATGCTTTTGTACAAACAAGGTATACAAGTTGGGACGATAAGAAGGGAGGAAAACTTGGTCACCAAGAGCTGAACTCTGACTTTTTGGTTTCTTTTGCTTTTTGAAGTTTTTGGGTTCTTGTCTATCAGCCTGGTTTGACGAGGGTGCTTCGGCAGAGTCCGTTGTTTTCTCTTCATATACTTTAGCCACTAACTGTAAAGCATTCCATTGTTTATGGTTTGTTTGTTCGATTTTTTTTGCACTTGGCCACTTTTTTCGTCTTTCTTCAATATAGCGGGCAATTTCTTCCGGACTTTCCTTGTTTGTGTTGTTATATGTAGTAGGAGCAACCATCCTTCTTCTTTTGTTCGTATTTATTTCTGGTTTTGTTCGTCTTTTCTTACCCCAAGGTTTCCATTGACTATAATGGTTGACTAGAGGTATCGAGTTTTGTTCTCGACAGTTGTGCACTTCCGAAGACCAAGGCCTAATTGGCTTGGGTTGATGAGAAACTTGAGTAAAGGTTGGTAGCATAGTTGATGGTTGAAAGTGGTTTTCTGCATTATACATGGATGATGCTTTTTATTTCAAAGACGGTCTTCACTCCTTTTCTCCCTTCATCGTCCAATCCATCCAAGATCCATCATAAACACACGAAGTAAATACATTCAACTGATCCAGTGCCAAATGCACAACGGTGGCTGTGACGCCTGATCCACACATACATATGATTTTCTGGTTGGTTTTGATATCGATACCATGGTTTTCAAAAACTTTCATCAAGTCTTCTTTTGGAAGTAACTCTTGTCCATCTTTTGTCAACAATTGTACAAAAGGGAGGCTCATAGCTTTCTCAATATGACCACTAGGTACTCCTTGTCGTGGTTCCGGTTCTGTTCCATAAAAACGACCAGCTGAACGCGCGTCCAAAATAATTGCAGTGCCTGACTTCAAGGAATCCTTCACTTGTAATCGATCGGCTACTAACTGTGATTGAAACTTGGGTACAAACGTTTTCGAATGGATGCTTTCTTTCTCTTCAATAGGACCTGAAGCCAAAGGATAGCCGTGTTTTTTCCACTCTTCCAAGCCTCCTTTTAAAATAAAACACTGATCTTTGGGCATTCCAAATACTCTGAACATCCACCAAACACGTGCAGCACCTACCAAATGAGGTCTGGAATATATGACTATGGTGTCCTTATCGCTTATTCCTAAACGTGTGCCGACATAGGAAGCAAACTGTTGAGGCGATGGTAACAAATGCGGAACTCGACTATCTTTAGTCACTGCTTCCTCGATATCAAAATAACGAGACTTGGGAGTCCTTTCTTGAAGAAACTCTTCATAGAAACTTGAATGACGACCATCTGGAGAAAAGCGCCAAGAGGCATCCACCACTTGAACTTTATCCAAGTTTTGAAACAACCACTCACTACTTACAAAACAAGTATGAGAGGCTGACATGGTGGAATAACAATATCTGGAAGAGGTGTACAACTTGAACCACTTCCAATGACGAAAAGTAGAAATGCTATTTATTCCATTTGGAGTGATCGAGGTCATCAACATGACAACCTCTTCAAAGCCCACAACCCACAAAATGATCTTCGTCTCTTAAATAACTTCCTACATCTGCTTGATTCAAAACTATCAAGTCGGTCGAACTAGCTTGTTGTACTTCCAAAGAAGAACGAGCAGAAACACCAAACCCAAGAGGTATTTCACTCTGATTGAATACAACAACTTGTTGATTTTTGGGCGTATTTTCCGTCATTCTAGCAACTCCACCTTTCAATACATTATTTCCATACAAAAATGACATTTCGGATTGTGGTTTCAACCAAACTTTGTACTATAAACTCTATCTTCAGTAGACCATAGTCAGTCCAAGTCACTCTCCTATACCTTTGCTAATCTTGCCAAATATGTTACAAAAGTGATATGCACTTGAAATCTACCACCGTGAGTAAATTTTCCAACACATATTCCCAAACTTGCCAAATTATGTCTCGCTATATTTGTGGCGGCAGCAGCAACAACCTCCCTCGCATAGTACACTCTATCCTTTTGTAGCCTAATATTTCAAACTTTTGAACTAGGTGTGGACAACAATTGATTACTTACCGGAAACAGTAGTTTTCGTTAGAGTCTTCTACCAATGCTTTGATATCTTTACC
Organism: Galdieria sulphuraria; assembly: GCF_000341285.1. Classification (NCBI taxonomy): domain Eukaryota; phylum Rhodophyta; class Bangiophyceae; order Galdieriales; family Galdieriaceae; genus Galdieria; species Galdieria sulphuraria. Next base: position 20,514 of record NW_005178406.1, read on the forward strand.
AATAAATTTGGCTAGTTTCTCAAAAACCACACGGAGTTCCTCTTCTGTCAAATTGCGCATTCCTCGACGGAGTTGAAATAATCGATGTTGTCAATGGCTATAAGAGATGAAACACATTTTCCATTCTATGTAAATCATTGCGTCTCAAATGAAATGTCCAAAAAAATAATTCTATCATATTGTGGTGTTGTATTACTTTTGATTCATGGAAAGAAACCTGGATTTCATTATCTCTTGAAATGACTTTACACTCTTATATATCCAAACATTTACTATTTATTCCATAGCAATCACAAACTGTGGAGAATTCACTTTCCACATTAACCAACTGACATACGTTCTATATGGTCGATATGGCTCAAATAAGGCTTCCCATTCTTCTTTCTTCTTCCATCTTTTCTGCTGATCAGACAAACCAAAAAATTTAATCGCACCTTTACGAACACCTAAATCTCCAAAAGGCAATACATCCTTTCTTTGTAAGGCAAATATCATCAACATATGTATGGTCCATTCCCCTATTCCTTTGACAGTTAACAATCGTGAAGTGAGATCATGATCGGACAAGCTAGCCAACTCATCATCACTCAGCGTTCCATCTGCAAACAACTGGGCTAACCCTTTCAAATATTCCACCTTTCGTTGCGATAATCCAGCCTGTCTCAGTTGAGCTTGTTCCAAGTTTACAATTCGGTTAGCAATTTCCACCTCTGTCACAGTGCCTTGTAACAGACTATGTAGTCTTTCCATGATAGCTTTTGCTGCCTTTCCACTCAATTGTTGAGAGACGATGGCTTTTATCAAACTTGGAAAAACGAGTTGCCTTTCTAAATGAGGTAAACCATATTCTGCAATGAGGGGTATCCAAGACTCGTTTTGTTGACACAAGAAATATGCGATGGACAACAACTCTTTATGGTTGGCAAACTTGTTCTCTAATTGTAGCCATGTACTGAAATGGGGTTCTTTAGTATTTCTTATTGAGAGACGTCTTCTTTTCTTTGGAAAGTCTTCCAATAACATCCCCCTCAAAAAAAGAAGAATAGAAAAGGGCGCTCATTGTACATTTTTCTTTCTTTATCCAGCACAACAAGACAATCGGGACACATCTTTGAAAAACATTTGAGCACATAACTTGATTGCTTCTACAAATGTCAAATAAGGAAACAATTCTTCTGCCAATTGTTTCACTGTCATTTTACATCGCATAGCAATATCAATAGTTTGTATCATGTCTCCTCCACAAGGTGCAATAATAACAGCGCCAATGAGTAACAGACTATTTCTTTCTATCAACAATTTGATACATCCACGTTCATCGAAATTCACCAACGCTCGAGGAAGATGACAGAAATGAAAGACTCTACTATCTGTCTCTATGCCATGATATTTGGCTTGCTGTTCGGTCATTCCTATAGTAGCCACTTGAGGATCTGTAAATACGACACCAGGAACGATGGAAAGATCCAAGCGATATAAAGATGATGATGAATCACAATGAGTTGTTGTACAAGCAGATTGACAACCTTTCAAGCTGCCAACTATATTCTTTGCAGCTTTGGTCCCTGCAGCTGCTGCAACATAAACATATTTCGGAATATTGGTGCAGTCACCCACTGCATAAATATCCTCACAACTGGTCTGCAAATATTCATTGACAACAATATCTCGTTTCTCATCCATCTTGATAGGAATATGATCCAATCCCATGTTATCCACATTTGCCTTTCTACCACTTGCAATTAATAACTGGTCTCCACTTAAATGACGTTTATCAGTTAGCTCCAACTCAAATTGTCCATTAACGTAGCTAACATGATCAACCTTACAGTGCAATTCTACTACAACTCCTTCTTGTTGTAGAATTTTACACATGGTAGAATTTATCAAGGGATCTTCTCTAGATAACAATGTCGATCTTGCCAGAATAGTTACTTTACTTCCTAAACGTCTATAAGATTGTCCAAGTTCCAACGCTATGTAGGACCCTCCTATGATAATCAAATGATGAGGTAGTTCTGTAGCCATGAGTGCTTCGGTTGAAGTCCAATAAGGTGTCTGTGATAGACCTTCAATATTAGGAGGAATGGAAGGAGAAGAGCCGGTTGCTATGATAGCCTTTTTAAAATGAACTTGATAGGATTCACTTTCTTGTTTTTCGACAATCAACTGGTGTTGCGAGAGAAATTGGGCAAATCCTGATAACAAAGTTATATTAGAATAACCTCGAATGACATCCAGATATTTAGCAGTTCGAAGTTGTTCTACTCTATTCTTTTGTTGAACTCGATATTTCTCCAATTCAAACAATGGAGTGCTGCTATGGTTACCTGTTATTCTACCTATATGATCATAGTTTCCACTGTGCAGCAGTGAGGCTACATGAATCTGCATTTTAGAAGGTACACAACCCACGTTGACACAAGTACCACCTATTGTTCCGTGATTGACCAACAAGATGGATAAACCACTCTCTGCTGCTTCCAAGGCAGCTGCAACAAGCATGAAGCAATCCACAACCAACGACAACCAATGTCTGAATAAATGTACAATCTATCAATACCGTCACCAACCAACAAGAAGGATAAACCACTATCTGCTGCTTCCAGACAGGAAACAAAAATGAAGAATCCACCCACCAAAGATAACAAGGATCTGAATAAATGTCAATCACATATATCATACCAAACACCTAACGGTCAAGTTGACACCGAAAATAAAAAAAGAAACAAAAAGAAATTCTACGTAGAAAGTGATGAGGATTTGATAATTCATTCCATATTTTATACAAAGATTATCTTTTTTGTTGACACCGAAAATAAAAAAATTCACAACTAGCACATTTCAACAAAAAGAAAGATATATCTTCTGAACACACAAAAAGAAACTCACAAAGAAAGCTTTGTTCATACCTACACCTGTGCCTCGATATCTTCATGGACAAAGGACAAGTCTTAAACGACAACCTAAGCATCCACTCCTTTGGCCTTGTATAAACGATAAGCATAATCTGTTCCAAACAAATAGTCATTCCAAATAAAACTAGAAGCATAATTTCCAGAATATATCTTATGATGATGATCATGAAACTCTGCTCCACCATAAAAAGGTATCAAGAAACGTGGGCTCCAAGGAAAGTCATATCCGCTATGGGCTTCAACAGTTTGAACCAGTCTCAAACCCAAATATATCCAAAGAGTCAATAAGTGAGGTCCAATGAGCATGGGACCTGCAATAGAAGCCGTTCCTAGAAATACCACTTCTACTGGATGGGCATATTCTGCAGTTATTCCAAAAGGAGAAGAGTGTAGATGATGTACGGCGTGTACTTTGCGGTAAAGATAAGGAGTATGTAAGGCTCTGTGTCCCCAATAAAAGATAAAGTCTTCGATGACAAAGAAAAGAAACACTTGAGACGCAATCTCTCCTATACCAGGTAAAGGTAGCTCATCTCGAGTTCCCATAAAAGCAAAAAAGGGATGAGTTACAATAATAAGAGGCAAAACTAACAAAAAATGGTTCCTCAACACTCCTACAACGCAATTCCATTGACTATTTGAGTCTACTTCCCTGTCCTTTTGTATTTTCCACTTTCGAAAATAGGGCAAGGCGTCGGCTATAAGAAAAGGTACATAACTACCCCAATAACAAACTTCGTGAATAATAAAGGTACCCAAAGTATGTAGTTGAAACTCTGAGAAGTTTTCAAGCAACCAACTCCAACTTTGTTCTAACGACAACATGTGGCGCTTGAGAAAGTTTACACAAAATGTTCACTCTTCAATAATCCTTTTTGGGGGGAGGGGAATAAAACTGCATTCTTTTCTCTTTATAAATAACAACTCAACTTTGAAAAAAAGGAGATAATCACTTTGCAAACTAACTTTTCGAGTGAATGGGACAGTGCCTATTACTAAAGATAAATTCAATCAAAAGATGTCTTCTTATGAACAAAGCTTACCCCTTCAAGTTATCAGCGTTGCCATGAAAAGTAATAGTATTATAGTCAGCCGTAAAGCCCGATATATGAGAAGCTTTGGGTACAAAGCTGGGTAACACGGGACATTTTTGAGCTTGTCGCACAGGGTGGTCGACTATGCCAAACATCCACCCAGACTTTTGAATAATATCCAGAATTTCCTGTTCATTCCCCCTCAGATGGATATTTCTAGCTACATGGATACTACTCTTCTTTTCAGTTCTCATACAAGTTGTTTTCGAACAAAGCACCCAAACTAGGCTTTGAATAACAATTCCTCTCCTCCTCTATCTGATAAGATGATCAGGATTCCCCTCCAATCCTTTTCCACCATTCATTTAACGTCCTTTTTTCTTCATGGCTTTTAGACTTACTGTTGATTGCTATTAACATAAATTTGAAATTCCATTTAGAAATAAACTTCTCTATGGATTATTTCTTATTTCTAAAATATGTATCGAAGAATCTTTTGCCAAAGTAAGACTAGAATGTTACCAATCGAATTTGAATATAAGAATAGTTGAATCAATTGGAAGCAACAGCAAATAATAATACTACAGAGCAAGCTATCTTCAGCATGCAGCTCTCATTCTTTTGTCATTGCTATTGTGCAAAAGATATTCTTCAAAAGCTGTGGAAGAACGGCGACTTCCCAACAGATCGATTGGACACTCTTAGGGACAAGTTGCGATTGGCAAGAGAGGCAACTCTCTGCTGGTGGTGGGGTTGGTTGATAAGATGAATCATACTACGTCAGGAACTAGAAAAAATAAATATATTGCAGTGCCACAAGAAGGTGAAGAACTCACCATGTTGGATACTCAAGATGCTCAAGTACTTGAACAAGAACCAGTTAAGTTGTCTAACAATTCAGTCAGCGGAGAAAACTAACGCCAAAGTACCAAAGGCCTATTATTTATTCGAAAACCCAGAATTCTCTTCTTCTTGGTTGTCTAAAATAACTTTTAGCTGGTTAAATCCTTTGTTAAGATATGGCGCTCAAAATCCATTGGTGGGTAGATAATACAACTATTTGCAAGAAAGCCAATTAGTGTTGGGACTAGGAAGAGAAGGATTTATGGGGTTTACACTCTTCTGACCAAACTGTGCAACTTTCCAAAGAGTTTGAAGAATCCTGGGAGAAGGAATATATTCGTTGTCAGAGGACGGACGACTCTTCCCAACAATTCATTGAACTAGAAACTTTTGACAGTCAACAACAGCCTTTTCTGGTCGAGTCAGCAGACCAAGTTTCTCCTGTTGAAGAACAACAATCAAGTGTGGAAAGAGAGACCGTTCGCAAAAGATTTTTGAGTGGTATTCGAGAGGTCTTTCGAAAACCAAAACAGCCTTCTGTGGCGCTTGCCATTGGGTAGGATTACGACGTGGAAAATTTTTGGTTAACTCATATTAAACTTGTGTTGTAGACGTGCTTTTGGATGGCCATTTTTGAAAGCTGCTCCTCTAAAGTTTGTCTATGATTGTTTGCAATTTGTAGGACCAGTTGTATTGAATGGGATTCTGGTGTATTTAAAACAACCATCGGAATCCGTACTCGTTGGACTTGGATATTGTTTGCTATTAACGTGCGTTACCTCTTTTCATGGAAACCGTTGGGTATAACAAAGACCTAATATGTAGGATGGGAATGTCATTGCAGTCGTTATTTTTGCAGTCCTACTTTATGAAATGCTATCGTATAGGTAAGAGAGAGAGATATATTGTCAAATTGTGAATAACATGGAATAGGATTGCATGTACGAAATGGAGTAAGTGCTGCTGTGTTCCAAAAGTCTCTTCGGTTGGATACAGAAGCAAGAAATTCTTCAACTGTTGGTGAAATGGTAAATCTTATTGCAGTAGATGCCCAACGAATAGGTTTGTTTTTTCAAGGTTATTTGTTTCTTTGTATGCCCATTTCTAGGTCTTTCACTTTTTCCCTATTTGCATTTATTATGGAGTGGTCCATTTCAAATCATCGTTTCGATGATTTTTCTTTATAACGTTATTGGCATTGCTGCCTTTGCCGGTAAAGAAAGAATTTTGGGAGGAAATTTTTTGAGTCTTTATATTTTTGAATGTTTAGGTTTAGCATTGATGCTAGCCTTGATACCATTGAATTTGGTTCTTGCGAGGATAATGCGAAGATTATCGCAATCTCTTATGAAAAGAAAAGATAATAGAGTGTGTTGTGTTCCAATCGTATTGCATCATATGATTCAAGTTTGTTATTAGGTTCGAGCGGTAAATGAAATGCTTTTGGGTATTCGTCAAATCAAACTTTTTGCTTGGGAAGATAGTATCAAGAAGCATATTTTAGAGTTGAGAGGTATTTGGTTGCTAGTCTATTGTGCATGTATTGTACACTCATGAAAAGAATAGAATTGGAAGTTCAAAGTTTAAGAAAACTCATGATATACAATGCAGTGAGTGGTTTTGTATGGCAATTTACACCAGTGAGTTGTGTAAATTCATATTCATTGGCAATACCTTAAAGTCATTTTTAGGTAGCTGTTGCTGCAGTATCTTTTTCTATCATGTCTTTGGATGCTAGTATAGAATTAACACCTGCTCGAGCATTTTCAGCTTTAACTTTATTTAACATCCTTCGCTTTCCTCTCAATGTATTTCCAGATTTGATTAGCTCTCTCATTGACGTAAGGAAGACTAGTGGAATGGTTGTAAGCCTTATTTTTATATTATTATGTAGGGTGTTGTATCCAGTAGACGTATTCAGCACTTTTTATTGCAAAGCCAAGTGCAAGGAAGAAAGTCTGAACCAGTAGTGGAGCAGGTATTGAAACTCTTGTTTTTTATCTATCAGTAGTAATTGTGTTTAGAGTGAAGAAGATATTGTGGCTGCAATGAATGGAGGTAATTATTATTGGAATAGACAGGACCAGAGAAATAGAAGGAAACCTATTTTACAGAATATTCATTTTCAAGTGAATCGTGGTCAGTTGATTGCTATTGTGGGTCCAGTATGTGGAAAGAGCTGTGTGTTATTCTTTTGTTAGTAATACTTTTAAGGTTGGTTGTGGCAAGACTTCTATTCTTTCTGCTTTATTGGGAGAAATGGTGGATGATTTGCCTTTAGAAGGAAAAGCTTTTGTGAAAGGAAAAGTTTCTTATTCTCCTCAAGTAAGTTTTAGCTTTTCTATGGGAATCAATCTATTGATAATTTTTACAAGGTTCCTTGGGTTATAAACCAAACCTTTCGTGAAAATATTTTATTTGGTGAAGAATATGATGAGGAACGTTATTATCAAACATTGGATAGTTGTGCCCTGCTTCCTGATTTGGATATACTTCCTGCTGGAGATAGGACAGAAATTGGAGAAAAGGGAATCAATCTTTCTGGAGGTCAAAAGGCAAGGATAGCTTTAGCGAGGGCTTGTTATAGAGATAGCGATGTATATATGCTTGGTAAGATGAAAGACCAAAGAAGTATAAATAAGTTGGATGAAAATGATGTATATATAGATGACCCTTTAAGTGCTGTGGATACTCATGTAGCCAAGCAATTGTTTGATATGGCTATTGATGGACCTTTATTAAAAGGGAAAACCAAAATATTGGTAACTCATCATATTGATTTTCTATCGAGGTAAGTAGAATAAGGATATTTTTATGTTTGAAAAAACTGTATTTTGGAACAGAGCGGATACTATTTTGGTTGTACATCAAGGCCAATTGATAGATCAAGGAACCTTTGATGATTTAATAGCTCGAGCTTCTATTGGTAGTTCTGTTCGAGCCTCCTCTTCACCTGCACAGTTATCACCTCAATGGAAAGGAAGAATGAATGGAGAAGCAGATGAACCAATACTCCATCGCGAACAATCCATTTCTATATCGTTGGAACAAGCCAACGGACACAAGGAAGAAACCATCTCATCCTCTGATAATGAAGACTCTTTATTGGATAAGAAGATTCTTAGCAACTCGGATTTGAGTTTGGAAGAAGAAGATGAAATGACAGTCTTAAGTAAGAAGCAACCATCAGAAGAAATGGTTTCAAGTCCATCGGAACAAAATGATGATTCCAAGGTAAACTATGAGAAAATGGAAGTGATATCGATGCTTATTGATATGCATATATATATATATAGGCCAAGTTAACTATAGATGAAGAACGTTTTACGGGACGTGTAAAGTTTGCTATCTATATTGCCTATTTCTTGGCAGTTGGAGGATTCTTTTTCACTTTTACAATATTTTCAGGTACAAAAACATATGGAAAGAAAAGGGAATGACTAGAAGTCAATGCATATTTATCTTAGGAACTTGTGCACAAGGACTACGAATAGCTGTAGATGCTTGGTTATCTGCGTGGTCTGATAGTGTATCCAATGATACACCAGCTTCACATTCTACTCTTTATTATGTGTCTATTTATATTGGATTGGCATTGGGCAATGCATTGTTCATCTTGTTGAGGTGAGAACATCGTGTGGCCAATCATATCATCTTTCTTAATCATAATTATTTAGGCAATTGATTTGGATTCTCGGTGGTTTGATAGCTTCACAAGGAATGCATCAGCGCATGTTGAATACAGTTATAAGAGCTCCCATGAGATTCTTCGATGCTACTCCTGTCGGTAGAATTTTGAATAGGTAGGTTGAATGTCTCTCGATGCTATTCATCGTAGACTGATTGTTATGAAGATTTGCCAAAGATCAGGAAGCACTGGATCGGTCGCTTCCACAATCTATGTCTTCCGTATTCAATTCTCTTTTTACTATGATTGGAGGCATTTTAGTGACCATTTTTGTAACTCCTTTGGTAATTGATGACATAGTTGTAGAGGAATTGTCATGAGTAACCTTTGTATATAGATTGTATTGGTTCTTGTACCACTTGCTTGGATTTATCGCTTAATCAGTACTTTTTATTTACAAACCAATCGAGAGTTGAAACGTTTGGAGTCCATTACTCGAAGTCCATTTTTAGCACATTTTGGAGAGACGTAAGTGGGGATAGTCAACGAATGGTTTTTATGTTGTGACTGATATAATCAGTTTGAATGGAGTGACATGTATTAGAGCCTTTGATGCACAGTCTATGTTTCGCAATCAGAATTTTGCCTTGTTGGATAAGAATTCCAAACCAACATTGTATAGTGTGGCTTGTAATCGATGGTTGGGTAAGAAAGTCATGGAATATAGAGTCATTATATATATAAATATGAATAGGTATTCGTTTGGATGTAGTAGGAGTTTGTTTGGTATCCGTTGCTGCCTTATTGGCAACTTTAGCCAAAGGTCATATTGATTCAGGATTGGCAGGATTGAGTATTACTTATGCATTACAGGTAGAATGGGGGAATGATTGTGACTGAAAATATCATGAACACTTGAAGTAGGTAACGGGTACTCTTAGTTGGTTTATCAGAATGAGTACCGATACGGAAACTCAAATGAACTCTGTGGAGCGCATATTGTATTATGGAAATTTGGAATCGGAGAGTGCTTATGATGTTCCTGGTAGGATATTTGTCTCATTTTATTGAGAATGATACGGAATGATGTGTTGTGTTGAATAGAAAGAGATCCTTCTCCTGAAGAATGGCCAAAATTAGGCCGTGTAGTATTTGAAAATGTAGTAATGCAATATCGTCCAGAAATGGAACCTGCTCTTCGTGGAATATCTTTTGTCATAGAAAGTGGACAAAAGGTTGGTATTGTAGGAAGGACTGGAGCTGGAAAGAGTTCCTTGACTTTGGCATTGTTTCGTATGGTGGAATTGACGAGTGGAAGGTAAAAGGATAATCAATTGAGTTGGATGAAGAACTCAAGTGGAATAGAATTTGGGTGGATGATATCGATATCTCTCAAATAGGATTGCGTACTTTGCGTAGTAGAATTTCTATTATTACTCAGGATCCTATTTTATTCACTGGTACAGTTCGTTCCAATTTGGATCCCTTTCAAGAGTAAGCATAGAATTATGTGATTGGTTTTTGAAAAATGAGAGAGAAAAATAGTTTTGATGAAGCTCGTATATGGCAAGCATTGGCTCAAGCACATTTGAAAAATTATATAGAATCTCTTCCGTTTGGTTTGGATACTATTGTAGCAGATGGTGGAGAAAATTTCTCTGCTGGTCAACGACAACTTTTATGTTTGGCACGTTGTTTATTAAGAAAGACCAAGGTTGGTTTGGTTCGCACTATTTGTAGACAGACTTAACTTGGATGGTATAGATTATCGTTATGGATGAAGCAACTGCAGCTTGTGATATGCAAACAGATGAACTTATTCAAAGCACTATACGTTCCGAGTTTTCTGATTGTACTCTTATTATTATAGCACATCGACTCAAAACGGTTATTGATGCCGATACAATAGTTGTGTTGCAACATGGAAAGGTGGTACAGATGGGGTCTCCCAAGGTCTTGTTGAGTGATCCTATGAGTGAATTGAGTTTATTAGTAGACCAATTGGGACCATCAACAGCTAGAAAATTACGCAAAGCAGCTGGAATCGCATAATTTGTGAGATAAAGAGAGAGTTTTTGTGAAGCATCGAAAAATCTCCCGTCAAGTGAACGATGATGATGTTGGGTTTTATCTCGTTCTCTCATGTAGATAGGAAACTCCGTTTCTTCCAACCTCATCGTCGTTGTTGCACTACCTCACACCCAAAAAGTGGTTTTTCAATAACTCACCTTCGTATCAACTTGCACATGTCACAACTCCAAGCCTTGTTATTTGACTGCGATGGAGTGTTGGCTGAAACAGAAAGGGATGGACATCGAGTTGCTTTCAATAGAGCATTCGAATATTTTGACCTGAACACTTATTGGGATGTAGAAACTTATGGACGTCTGTTACAAATAGGTGGTGGGAAGGAGAGAATGGTTACTTATTGGAGAGAACACGGATGGCCAACAAAGTTACTTTCTGGGAACCAACCAGCTGTCTCATCATCGACCACCAATGATGACCTTGTTACTCAACAGTTGAATATTGCAAAGAAAATACACGAAAAGAAGACAGAGTTGTTTATGGAAATGGTACGAAATGGTGAAATATCGTTGAGGCCCGGGATTCTCCGATGGATAAAGACAGCTTTCGAGAAGCAGTTACAAGTCGCCATTTGTTCCACTTCCAACGAAAAAGCGGTACAAGGATTGGTCGTTCACTTGTTTCCAGACTATATTGCTACAAGGATCCCTATCTTTGCAGGTGACCAAGTAAAAGAGAAAAAACCTGCGCCGGATATCTATGAATTGGCTGTAATGAAACTAGGATTGAATAAAAAACAATGTTTAGTGATAGAAGATAGCAATGGTAAGTGAGGTCATACTAGTCTGGTAGCTTGAAGAATGACTTGTCACAGTGGGATTGAGGGCTGCCAAAGCTGCTGGATTACCTTGTGTTATAACCAAAAGTTATTACACTCATCAAGAGGACTTTTCTATGGCGGATGCTGTATACAATAGTGCAGAAGAGTGGAGTTGGGATAGTTTAGAGAAACTACTTTTGTTAGCAAATCATAAATGAGAAATGTTGAGCTCTGCTTTTGGGGAAATAGCCACAGTCATCGTATTTCGGTTATCAGACTTGATTTATCTCTTTTTTTTTTGAGGGGGGGAGGTAAGGACGACGCGTCCTCGTCAAGGAAAAAAATTGATAGTGCACGGAATATAAAGAATGGCTACGAAAAGAATAACAAAGGTAGGTTTCGAAAGACACCCACCTGAACACTCTCACGTTATTTCACAAAGGAATTACAAGACTTGGGTAGAGACCCCCCTTCTAACTGTAGTGCGGGGCCCGTAGGGGATGACCTCTTTCATTGGCAAGCTACTATCATGGGCCCCGTAAGCCTAACGGTTTTAATCCTTTCGTGTTATTGCTCACATTGCTTTCTTTTTTAGCCGGACTCTCCTTATGCCGGTGGAGTATTCTTTCTCAATATTCACTTTCCAACAGACTATCCTTTCAAGCCGCCTAAAGTAAGATGTTTTTTTTTACTCAACGATGTATAAACTCGCCCCGCCTATAGGTTCAATTCACTACCCGTATATATCATCCCAATATCAACTCCAATGGAAGTATTTGTTTGGATATTCTCCGAGATCAATGGAGTCCAGCTTTGACCATATCCAAAGTTCTATTGTCCATTTGTTCTTTGTTGACGGATCCTAATCCAGATGACCCGCTCGTTCCAGAAATTGCTCAGTTGTACAAGACCAACAGAGGGAAATATGAAGAAACTGCTAGAGAATGGACAAGGAAATATGCTATGTGAGAAAGGCGGTTACTCATGCTTTTGTGTTTTTACAGATAAACGTCTAATGGATTTTTGCTAGTATTCATTCATTCATTCAATGTAAAGAATTTTTTGTGCTAACCTTTGGTATTTTTCGATCAGTATTGCTTGAATATGTGACGCTGACTTGCTCTTGTGTTAACCAGCTCTGTTATTGACATTCAAGTCCGAGCTTTGTCTTTTCAAAATATTATCAAGTTCAGTCTAGTTTGTCTTTCCTTTATCCTTTACAAAATGTTTTCTTTGATGATTTACAGCTTGAACCTCAAAGAGCTCAACTAAAAGCACAACATAACCAGAAAAGAAATTTTGTTCATGCTGCAAAAACCATAAAAAAGATCGACCAACGTGCGAACGAAAATTGACAAGAAGTTGCTCTCAAAAGTGTGATTCTATTCTAGCCAACAAAAGTTGTTGTAACAGAACATTTCAAATATGGAATGTACACTTTCTGTAAAAAACGAATTCGAAAATTATTTTCCAAATCAATTCTAACTTACACTGTGTCAGAAAATTGCAATTTTGCCAAAGTAAAACGGTATGTAAGTCATTGCCTTAAAAATCAATAAGAAGTTAATTATTTTAAAATTACAAAAACCCAAATTATTTAAGCTGAAGGATTCTCCTAAAATCTAAAGAAAATAAACATTGTATATAAGAGCAATCATAGTTTCTTTCAAAATTATATAATGTAGGTGATGTTATAAAGGTTATGTGATTCATTAAAAACTGAAAAGCAATCTTTTTAAAATTATTTTTAATAATCAAAAGATTAAAAATTTTTCAAATTCGAAAAATATTCGAAGAAATATGAAACTATTCTTTTAGTTTTTTATCAATAAGGATGAGAAACGACTGTTGAGCTGGATTCAAATTTTTTATATTTATTTATTTTTCTATTTTTTTGAACTCTTTGTTACTTTCAGATACGTTTAGACTTAGCTCATTTTTTTAAGCGGAAAATTAGTTTATATTGTTTTTAACTTACTTTAAGGGAGCTTTGTCATTAAATTACAGACGTGAAGAATGCTTGTTTTTTTTGTTAACGTAGATGCAAACATTTGACCAAATTTAAGAGGCAATAATCTCTACCAAGCTTTCAGGACCTTTTTTTATCATGTTATGTCAGATAGCTTTTTAGGCTTTTTAGTTATCGTATTTAGCGTTTTACTTGGCTACTATTTCTTGCTGTCGAATTTTTCTTAAAATATTAAGAACAGAATTTTTTTTTGTAATTTTTATATGCTTCATACTTGATGAAAAATGTTTTTCTTAAAACAATTTTTAACTTCAATGAAGTATATTTGTCAGTTTCTACATTTGCGTTAATGAAATTGTCTTGATTTCCTTAAAATTTGAGCTCGATAAGAAGTAGGTTCATTCATTCATTTCCGTGTGGCTGGCATAATGTCATTTGTATTCCATTCCTTTCCATATGAAAAAGATTTCAAAGGTCTAAGAAGTTGGCGTGGTTACAGGAAGTATTGCAAGCACAAAGTAGCAGTGTCGTTGGGAGTGTGTATGTGTAGTTCTGTACAGCAAAACTTATCCAATGCACTGAGTGGCAAGCCTGAAACTGTAAATTCAAGGAGCAATGTAACGAGTCCGAAGAGTGATAAAGCAGTGTGGTACTTTGCATATGGTTCTAATCTATCTCCAAAGGTTTTTGGACCTCGTTCTTCCAATATTTGGAGAAGATTTCAATATCTGGAAGCGACAAAAGCACGTTTACCTGGTTTCCGACTTGTTTTCAATGTCCGTGGCATACCTTTGTTGGAACCTTGTTTTGCAAATATTCGAGAAGACCCAGATGGTATTGTAACTGGCGTGTTGTACAAGTTGAGCTATAGTGACTGGAAGAGATTGACAAGAAGTGAGGGTGTAGATATAACTGGTGTTTATAAGGAAAGGAGCGTTAGAGTCTTGAAAGAAGACAGTGGCGAAACACTCATGGCTTTTACTCTAGTTGCAGAAGATAGTCGTTTTACTTTTGCCGAAGAAGTTATGCCGTCTTCGAGGTATCTCCGTTTGGTTTTGGATGGCATGCAACATTGGAAGTTGAATAGTGTTCATCGTTTTTTGGGTTTGAAACAAGAGAAGGATATAGCATCTCACTCTGTCTCGAGTCGCCCTGCCTTTGCTGTAGTGAATACACTTGCAGGTTTCCTACCTGCAGATCTTGTTTCGTTTTCATCCGTAGCGCACTGGGAGACAGGAGCATTGCGTTTTCTCAAGGTGCCTTCTCAACCGTTGGAAGAGAGTTGTGTAGAAAACTCTCAAACTTTCATCAGCGAATATTCTTCTTCCGCGAAATCTCAAGTGAAACCCGTCTTGTTGTATTTACCAGGTATTGATGGAACAGGTTTAGGTATACTTCCACAACTGGATGCACTTCGTAAGCATTTTGATGTGCATTGTCTTGTATGGCCATCTTCAAAATTGTACAATTGGCAACAACTTGTAGACAAAACTCTCGTATTGATCGAAGATATCATAAGTAAAGAGCGTTCGCAAGGTTGGTCATTGGAAGATTCATCAAAAGTTTGGTTAGTTGCAGAAAGTATGGGATGTTGTCTTGCTTTATTACTGGCGGAGAAAAGACCTGAATTATTTGAACACATAACTTTAGTCAATCCTGCCACAAGTTATTCGAGGTCATTTTTCTCGAGTATATTATCAAAACTGGATACGCTTCCACCATTGGTTTATCAAGTTGCACCAGTTGCCATCTCCCCTCTTTTATTAGACTTTGGACGGAGATTGTCGCAACCTGACAAACTTTTACATGCCGCTCGAAGTTTACCAAAGTTATCGGAAATTCTTCCTCCAGAAACACTTGGTCACCGTATTCGTCTTATTGAGAAGTTTTCGGCAAATGTCAAAGAATGGAGACGATTGAAAACTAAAGTTTTGATTATTGCCTCTGTGAATGATCTTCTCATTCCTTCCTATGCCGAGTCGGAGAGACTTTTAGATATATTTCCAAAGTCAGTGCGTTATATTAGTCACTATGGAGGTCATGGACTATTATTAGAACGTGATATTGGTTTATCACAACTTATTCTACGCTCGCATGAGATATTATCTTCTTCAGAGTCAAGCAACACTAAATATCAAAACATTTATCCCGGGGAGAAAACTCTTCCGGTTGCCAATGTGAGTCACTTAGGTTCAACTGAAGAGTCCCATGATGAAGATTTCAAGTTCCCATCTCTAGAAGACATCCATAGAGCCAAACAACAACTTTTACTGTACAATAAGATTTTTTCACCTGTTTTTATTGGTACTAATCGTGTTCCTGAGCAGAGAGGACGTCCTATTCTATTTGTAGGAAATCATACTTTGTATGGAATTACTGATGTCCCCTTTTTTATCGAACATTTTTTGAGCAAAAGAAATATTCTGATTCGAGCATTGGCACATCCAATATTTTGGAATTGGCAATCCCGTGATAGAAGTTCTCGTCTTTCTCGTTCCTTATGGGATGATTCCTCTCGTTTTCTGGAAGTTATGGAACGTTTTGGTTCTGTTCCTGCCACTCCTCGTAATTTATATCGTCTTCTTGAGAAGAAGCAGTCTGTTTTGTTGTTTCCCGGTGGTGCAAGAGAAGCATTTAAACGCAAAGACGAAGCTTATTCCTTACATTGGCCTCGTGAAGCAGAATTTGTTCGAATGGCTATTCGACATGATGCTTGGATTGTTCCTTTTTCTTGTGTAGGTCCTGAAGATAACTTTCAAATTATTTTGGATGGAGAAGAGTTGATTCAACTTCCTCTAGTGGGGCGTTTGATGGAGTCTTTGTTTTCTCTTTCCGATATGCCAAAGGGAGATGTTGTTCGTGAGTGGAAAGGCCCATTGAACAAACAAGACCTTGTGAATTTTATTCAACCCTTATCCATTCCACGTTCTCCACACCGAATTTACTTTTACTTTTCTTCTCCTATTGATAGTAGATTGTATACATCAGCAATGAAGAATAGAAGCCAAGTAGAAGAAATGTACGGTAATATTCGTGACCAAGTGGAAAATGGGATTAGATATTTATTGGATAAAAGGAAAGAAGATCCCTTTGAAGTTTGGTGGAAACGTATAGTATTTGAATCTGTTACAGGTGTAGCAGCGCCAACTAAGTGGCAATGGTCACTTCGAGATGGATATTTGGATAGATTATAAAATTTGTCCCAACATCGATTTGTAAAGACAAATTTCATCCTTGAAATAAGTTTTGATTTCCTTAAGATTCTGAAGGAAGAGGGGTGCATAGAATAGGAAATGGATAATGAATGGAGAGAGATATTCTTATGTATCATCTTGAGGCATATCTTTCTTCTTGAAAGCTCACGATTCGACGAAATCTTAGAATATTCATCGGGGAAGGTCCGGGTTTGCCCAGCAAACAACGTGTAAGTTGGTTTGCTCGAGAGAGCACCATCACAACTCAAAAAGTGGTGGTCCTACTTACCAGAAATGACACTCGCTCTGTATATCTTTATCTGTTACACTTTCTCCTCCTACATATATACACTCTGGTATAGGCTGTTTGCACAAGACATAAAGGGTAGGCTTTTATGGATGCAAACCCCCCATATATATACAAAGAGTGTGTTATGGAGAGGAGTGTAACTGGAACAGGATATAGAGCAAAGGTGGAACAAATGGGTGGGTTGGGCAACTGCTTGTTGTGGGTTTTACAACAAGCAAAGTACAATTCGTGAGGTCGTTGATATTCTCCTATTATCTGAGTAAGAGTTCTCTCTTTCTCTCTCTTCTTCCTATCAATGATACAAGACTTTCTCTCCTATCCATTTCCTATATAGATAGGATATGCAACGATAACTGAATCCGGACTACTCTTCAAGAATGAAAGCATATGTTACTCTTTTACCATCCAATTTTTGGGTTGAAGAGGGAGGATGGTTGGGTTCCACAAGACTAGCAGCAGTAGTGGTTATTATCCAAAGTATCCTGTTTATTCATTCGTATCAGCTCAATTTGATAATAAACCATGGGTAGGAAATAAAAGTAGGACAATTCTAATAAAGTAACGTCCAAATAGGTAAAGCGCTCGCTGTTGAGCAAGTTTTCTCGCCATGGGTTGATTTCCATCGGAACGAGTCCTCATAACACTCGTCGATTGACAAAGGCTTGTCTAAAAGCTACTGCAGTGTCTAGTCAAATAACTATTGCACAACAAGACTTACTGGACTATGTCCTCCCTCTGGACTTGGGAAGAAAAGCACTGAACAATAGTGCCATGAAAGCAGTAGTCAACGAAAAATTGGGTAAGCCTAGAAGCGCTCACCTTTTGGGGTTTTGTATAATCTTGTGTGCATTTCTATAGCACTCTTAGAACTGATGAATCCTATTCCTGTACCTGTGGATTCACCGGAATTGGATGGCAGGTGGCGTTTGCTGTATACCGATTCCGAACTTGTTTTGGGTGTGTCAAGGCCACGCTGGTTTCAACCTGTTGGTGCGCTATATCAGACTATATTCTTGGACACTTTGGAAGCGGAGAACGCTGAAACCATCAAGCCTTTTGGTATATCTTTAGAGAACAAAGTGTGGGCAACTTTGACTAAATCACCACCTAAAAAAGTATTTTTACAATTTCGACGGTTTCAGTTTGGACCGATTAGGTTTTCTGCACCTACAAACGCACGAGGCTTTTTAGAAACCACATTTTTGGATCACCGAATGCGCATTTCTCGTGATCATAGAAAACATGTGTTTGTATTGGTGAAGGAATAATGAATATCAAAAATAGGGATAATTGTATTTTTGAGTATATAGTCAGGAGGATAATGATCGGCGGGTGTATGTTTTTGTATAAAATTGCATAAACAAAAGCAAATAAGAACCGTTACAAACGATGCTAATTATCCAAGCAGGTATACCACCACAACTATGAGTCGTTCTCCATTGCCAATAGAGATAGGGAATACTCAATAAGAAGGAACATACAAACTGGATAATTTGCATCGTTGTTATCCATCTTCGCCAAGGCACTTGAATATGCATAGCCTAGAGAGAGCCCATTTTCAAAATGAAATACAAAAAGAAGCAACGAGAATACTTGCCGAAACAGCAAAATAAGCGTACATCCAAATATGAATAAAAGTATTGAAGAGCATTCCCTAGAGCAAAAAGAATAAGAATATTCAAAGAAAAGATCGATATTACACACCAAACTTGCAAAAGTGAGACCAAAACGGACCCACGCCCACGTTTCCAACAAAACGGAAGCATGATGCCACACCTAGCAGGAATCAATATTCACTACAACTCTTGAATGCAACAGATAACTTACATGAAGAAAAGTAAGTTGCTTTCCACGACAAATCAAGATGAACGTATCCAACAACTCATAAAACTTGGACAAGTGGAATATATATAACCAAGAGATGATGGAAGGTGATGAAAATGAGAAGAGTGATGCTTCAGTCATCGTCGAATAAGGACAATAGATAGCTTTCCAGCCATCTTTACTCCAGGTGTCTTTCAGAGCCTTGGTTATACCTACGAACATCCATAAACTAGCCAAAGCCAATAACAAGTTATGCAACACGACAATAAGTTGTAGCTGATACGGTTTCCTGATGAGTTTTCGAACAACCACCACTGAAGAGAAATAGAATAGCCAAGTTATGAGTAACGTCGTCAGGTCAGGCCACATCCCATCAAAAATTTTGATGATAAACTCGTATCGTGATTAAGTAACAATCCCGTACAAGTTTAAAGAATGTGCAGCAAAAAAAAGTTATCAAAAGAAGAGGATATGAAATGACTCAATATATCAGCTGAAGCAATCTGTTTATAACTGAAATTGTAAATGGAAACTGAAGCATCATAAGGACATATTTACCTCGTGTTAAAAGAACAAAATAATGACTGATCCAGAAAAATTGGAAAAATGCCATAGTGAAATATATTTATGAAGTGATGACAAACAATAAAGAAAATGGCGCCACCATCTCGTGGAAAATCCAAAAGAAAAATGCTATTTGTGGTTTCGACCAACTTACTTTATTCGTTATCCTGGAAAAGATTTGTTTCCTATCAAAACTTTCCTTCCAAATATATTTATCCTAGTTACTGGAGTAGAGCAAAGCAACAGTACAAGTGGTTGCCTTTCCGGCACCGTTTTGTACCATCCTTGCGACGACTAGCTATCTCCTGTTGCTCCCATGCTCCAAGTTCCATTGCAGTAAACAATGTCAAAAAGACAAAGGCTAAGACGCATCTATCAACTTTCCTTTTGCCAAGTAACGAAAACAGCCCTTTGCTTCTGAAAATTAGACACACTTGTGCCCACGTGATGGCAATGGCTGTACAAAAGCTATTTCCAGAAGCCAAAGTAACTATTGGTCCTTGGATAGATAATGGCTTTTATTACGATTTTTCTCTAAGGACTCCTTTTACAGACGAAGACTTGAAAAATATTGAGAAGGAGATGAAAAGGATCATTCAGAGGAAGTTGCCTCTGAGGAGGGAAGTCGTCTCTAGGGAAGAAGCCAAGAAAAGAATCCAAGAAATACAAGAACCATACAAGTTGGAAATATTGGATTCTATTGTAGAAGAACCCATCACGATATACTATATCGGAAATGAGTGGTGGGATTTATGTGCAGGTCCACATGTTGAACATACTGGAATCATAAATGCTGAAGCTTTTCGACTGGAAACAATAGCTGGCGCTTACTGGAGAGGAGATGAGAATAGAGAAATGTTGCAGAGAATTTATGGAACAGCTTGGGAAACGAAAGAACAGTTAGAAGAGTACTTGAAACAAAAAGAAGAGGCTAAAAAACGGGATCACCGAGTAATTGGACAGCAATTGGATTTGTTTAGTATCCAAGAAGAAGCAGGAAGTGGACTAGTATTTTGGCATCCTAAGGGTGCTTTGGTTCGCAACTTGATGGAGGACTTTTGGAGAAGAGAACATCTGAAGCATGGGTACGTAGTTGCCTTTTGGAATTGTACCAACAAGGATGAAAAAATATTTTTATAGTTATGAGTTGTTGAATACACCGCATATTGCCAAGGTCGACCTTTGGAAAGTCTCTGGACATTATGATTTTTATAGAGACTCGATGTTTCAGCAGATACAAGTGGAAAACGAACCATATCAATTGAAACCTATGAATTGCCCCTTTCATTGTCTTGTTTACAAAAATTCTTTAAAGTCTTATCGCGACCTTCCTATTCGATGGGCAGAATTGGGTACAGTATATCGGTGAGCTATATATTTTTACATTTTTTTGTGTAGGAGATGTAACTTTTCAATAGTTATGAGCGTTCTGGAACTTTGCACGGTTTGATGAGAGTTCGTGGGTTTACCCAAGATGATGCTCATATATTTTGCCTTGAAGAGCAACTGAGTCAGGAAATCCGAATGGTACTTTTACTTGCCCAAAGGATTTTAAGTCGGTTCGGTTTCCATGAATTTGAAGTTACTTTATCCACGAGGCCAGAAAAGTATGTGGGAAGTGATGAGATATGGGAAAGAGCTACCAATGCTCTCAAGGAAGCAATGGAAGCAGAGGTGAGTATTTATTTTTTGTCATCTCGCGTTAGAAATCTACTAACAAATGTCTGTCCATAGAATTGGCGTTATATGATTGATCAAGGCGGAGGTGCTTTTTATGGACCAAAAATTGATATCAAAGTTAGAGATGCAATTGGAAGATTATGGCAGTGTTCCACTATACAGTGTGATTTTAACCTTCCCGAGCGTTTTCAGTTAGAATATGTTTCCAATGAAGGCGTTAGGAGGCGACCTATTATGGTACATCGTGCTATCTTTGGTTCATTGGAACGTTTCTTTGGTATTTTGTTGGAAAACTGTGCTGGTGATCTTCCTTTGTGGTTGGCTCCTGTTCAGTTGAAATGGATCGGTCTCTCCGAAGAAGCTAAAGCAACTTGCAACAAATATTATGAATATGCCCAACAGGTAAGTATAATATTGGATATACAAACCTTTGTGACATATGTATTGTTTTCCATTCACAGAAAGGCTTACGTACTCAAGTGGATCAGTCTGGAGACCGTATTTCTAAATGTATTCGCAATGGAGAACTTGAAAAGATACCATTGATGGCCATTGTAGGACCCAAGGAACTGCAAACGGGTCTCATCAGTGTGCGGTCGAGAAGTTTAGGAGATTTGGGTCAGTTATCGTTGGAAACTTTGTTGAACAAAATGGTTAGTGCTACTCAAGAAGCTTGTGATTTACAAGATATATTATGAAAAGACTGTCTCATGGATGCATCGAAAATCATGTCGCAACAACCTTCTCTGAGCTATTTTCACTCCGCATAATAAATTGTTCCAATCTTCGAGCATGAGGAAAAGCAATCCATTTCAAATGACCCAACAATAACCAAGGAATAAGGATCAACCAACCTATATTTATGCATGTCAAGAATTGCAAACCGAAATAAACTGGAACGTACTTAAAGCCTGACATACAAAGGCAAACATATCAATAGCAATGACTTGAACCAAACTAATAGAAGGACCACAAACTTGCTCATAAACAGTTGTAAGTGGAATAGTCAATATTGTACAGTTGGTGACAGTTGCAAGTTCATCCTGTGAGTCGTGTGAGCGATGCATATTGTTTTCTATGAAAACATACCAATAAGAAGGGAACCAATTCGTTCAGAAACTGCGTATTATTGAGTTGCAAAAAACTTTCAATGGTAGGTAAGTTGGATGCCAACTAAAAGTTTGCACTCAGAAAAAAGCACAAAGCATAAGATATGAAAACTTACCGTAACTACCGTATCCAGTACATTGCTTGGTAAGGAAGGACAGACAATTCCTTTTTGAATAAATACATTCTGCTGAACCAACGTTGGAGATAACGAGTTATTAGAATTGTATTCATCCACTTGCTTTAAAGAGATACAAGTATCGCCAACTGTGGTGCCAAGACCGATGAATAGCGCTATACACCACCATGCAAGTAACAAAGCAAAAATAGAGCTGATATAATGAACTATATGCCATCTTCCCACATGAAAACGACTCGTTGAATAATAAAAATAATAAAATGCCAATATCTGAAGCGATATAATGATCAGAACACCAATAAAAGAATAATATACTACTCGATGTCCATAACTCGCCACAGCATTCATGGTGGATATCGTTCCATTCAATGAAGAAACAAATGATGAAACTTGCGAGTTGATTTGTTGCAAACTTGACTCAATAGAAGAGTCGAACGAACTAGGAAGCGCTGAAGTAACTAGCTGTTCGAAATAGTGGACGGAAGAAGTTGCCAAGTTAGCAGTATCCGTAAAATTCTTTGCTGCAGAATCAATTACTTGGAAGATTTCGTCTGCAGAATAATCAATCGATACAGTTGATATATACCCAAGAGATATACTAAAGAACAGTATAAAGTACAATAAAGTAGAAATTTCTGTGCGACATAAAATGGAAAGCTTTGAGGAGCGAATTATTTCACTAGGTGGGACAGGCGTATATCCCAAGCTTTCCGTTCTCCTTTTGTAAAGAGTGTAAACCAAGACTGCTAATAGATATATTAAACATACGACAGCACCACTTATCAACCAAGGAAGACAAGTGTAAAACTGATGAATTGCGTCTACAAGACCACAACGTGTCAAGTTTTTATAGCGTTGAAGAGGGTCTTCTTACACTTTTCTGTGAATTCAAGAGTATTGTTACCTCCAAGACGAGGATAATCATGGAAAAGACCAACCCAAACAGAAGTTGGCAAAGCACTTATATTTTTCTCCGTCAAGCTCATATTATTTCTTTGACCCAAGCAAATCAGCAACTTGCAGATGTTCTTCAATCCAATCAATCGTTGGAAGGCAATTCTTTTTGCCCAACTGAACAACAAATGTCACAGAGTTTTTGTGAGACGCCTTTTCATTTGATATGAACACGTGGAAAGTACTTG
Organism: Galdieria sulphuraria; assembly: GCF_000341285.1. Taxonomy (NCBI): domain Eukaryota; phylum Rhodophyta; class Bangiophyceae; order Galdieriales; family Galdieriaceae; genus Galdieria; species Galdieria sulphuraria. The sequence goes on from NW_005178406.1 coordinate 43,714, forward strand.
TTAGAAACGAATGAAAGGATAGTTTGATAATAGTGAAAAATTGGTCAAGCCCTATTATAAAGAATGGGAAGTGTAGCGAGAGGACTGTGAAGTGTTCCGTTATTCAACCGATAATTGACTTTGCCAAGTTATCTACCCTTGTTGCAAACGAAAGATGCTTGACTATAGAAACAAGCATTGTTCATATTCATTTTCGTTTCCCAGAAAACAGAAGAGTGAAAATCTTAAGCATGTATTACTTTTTAGACTGTTCAAAAAATGTGCTTTAGGAACTCCAAAGTTGTCACTTTACTGTTTCCCCAGTTATTTTGTTTCACTTGATTTATTCAGAAAACTGCATTTTTTTGATATATGAACGTTAAGATGATAGTATAGCAAGTTACCTGATTCCTTGTATGCCATGTCACGAGAAAGAGTTCAAGTAGGAGTATCCTTTGCTGCTAAGAAACCGTTTTTACTTTTCTTATAAAGCGTTCTATGAATAATGTATTTATTGTGAACATAAACGTTTTTGTTGTTCCTTTGGTGATCCAATGAGAAAGAACGAAGGAATAGGAAGACAATGTATTCATTTCATTAAAATTCGATACGGCTATCTATCTCATAGAGACGTTGCTTTGATTGGTTTCTTATTCAATGCTTTGTATCAAACTTCTTCAAGGTGGAGCTGCGCTTGGACATCTATTGTACTAAAGA
>NW_005178405.1:0-37885 GCF_000341285.1 Galdieria sulphuraria
CGACAATTTCTAATGGAAATTAAGAATAAGCCTGCCTTGTTAACACGTTTCATTCGTTATGTGATTATGAGTCTGATTATGGGAGCTTTATTTTGGCAGACAAGTACGGATGAAGCAGGTGCCGGTGTATTTCCGGGTATTCTGTTTATTTCTATTATTACGATTGGTTTGGGTTCTATGAGTACTTTGCCCGGTATATATGAGACTCGACAAGTATTCTACAAACAAAAGGATGCCAATTTCTTTGACCCACCTCCTTATATACTTGCACAAACTGTAGTAGACTTTCCACTTACCTTTTTAGAGTCTTTGATATACTCGGCTATTTTGTATTTCATGGCAGGTTTGAATTCTGCCGATGGTGGAAGAAAGTTTGGCTTCTTTTTATTTGCAATGTGGATAATCGATATGGCTATGAGTACTATGATTCGTATGATTGGAGTTGGAACGAGATCTTTTCATGAAGCTACTGCAGTTGCTCCAGCTATTATTATATTAAATGTTGTATTTGCAGGCTTTATTATTCCTCGAAATGATATTCCTGGTTGGTGGATTTGGCTTTATTGGTTGAGTGCTTTTAATTATATTCTTGATTCCGTCATGATCAATCAATATGTGGGACTCAAGCTCTATTGTTTGAGTAGCGAATTTGTTCCTAAACTTCCTACCCCTTTTGAATCCTATGAAACATGTCCTGTAAGTACTGGAGTTGCTTATTTAAAGGAGCGTTATGGTATTTTTACTGCAGTTTATTGGAAATGGTTGGACATTGTTATTGTCGTTGGATTTTATTTGTTTTTCTTATCTCTTTCCGCTTTGGCTTTAATGTTTATCCGATTCTCTACCAAAGCTTTTATTAGACCAGAAGGCTCCTCACCATTGGAAGAAGAACGTCTTGAACATTCTTTAAGAGTTAGTCAAATATCATTACCACGTTTAGACTCCCAAAGCGTCTCCACATCTCCTCAAGGCAATGATGAACAAGTTGTAGTCAACCCAAGAATAGAACAAGATGCTGTTGATATGTCTGTATTGAACAATGAAGTTGGTACAGAAGAAGAACAACAAGATGCAAGAGTGGTAGATAGACAATCTACTGAAAGTAATAGAGCGGATAGTTCAGTAGCTATGAGAAGTTTTGCAGCTCATGATATTGGTTTTCGTCCAGTTTATATGACTTGGACCAACTTGAGCTATTTTGTGAAGGTTTCAAGGAAGTATGCTAAAGAAAAGACTGGTCAAGATACCAACGAATTGCAACTTCTACATGATGTCAATGGATACGCAGTTCCAGGTAGAATGATTGCGTTGGTTGGAGCATCTGGAGCAGGAAAGACTACTTTATTGGATGTATTGGCTCAAAGAAAGACACAAGGTCGCACTTTGGGACAAATTTTACTGAATAAGAAGCCTATCGATCGATTCTATCGAAGAATTGCAGGTTATGTGGAACAATTTGATATACACAACGAATACGCTACTGTAAGAGAAGCTTTAGAATTTTCTGCCATGTTGAGGCAACCACATGAAGTAACGAGAGAAGAAAAGTTGTTAGCAGTAGATAGAGTTTTGGATATTCTTCAATTGAGAGAAGTGGAACATCGTCTGGTTGGTTCAGCAACTTCCACAGATGCTGGAGGTATTTCAGCTGAAGCAAGGAAGAGGTTGACAATTGGGGTGGAGTTGGTTAGTCGTAGTTCGGTTTTGTTTTTGGATGAGCCAACTTCAGGTTTGGATGCTCGTGCAGCTCTTGTAGTGATGAAGACAGTTCGTAGAGTGGTTGATACTGGGCGTACAGTCATTTGTACTATTCATCAACCTTCGACTGAAATATTTGAAATGTTTGATGACTTGCTGTTATTACAAAAGGGCGGTTATACGGCATACTTTGGTCCATTGGGCCATCATTCCCAGACTATGATCGACTACTTTACAAGAAAAGGAGCTTCTCCTCCCAAGTCTGAAGAGAATCCTGCTGATTGGGTGTTAGAAACTATCGGTGCAGGTATTGGACGAGGAGGACCCAAAGATTGGTCTTCAGTATGGAGAAGTTCATATGAGAATCGAAAATTATTGGCTCAGTTAGAATTGCAGCCTGAGGAAGAAGAAGAAGAGAAGAGACAGGACGATAACGAGAAGGATCATGAACAATTGGATTGGAGTCATATTCAACCCATTGTTCCATCGGATGCTGAGCCTATAGAGTTTGAACGCTATATGGCATCTACTTCCAAAGACCAGTTGTATCAAGTAATCAAGAGAGCCTTTATTGTATATTGGAGAATGCCTTCTTACAACTTTGTTCGTATAATGATGGCTATATTCATGTCATTAGTTATTGGCTCAGCTTTCTATAAAGAACCAGCTGATCAAAAAGGAGCGGAAGTAGGAGTTGCAGCTATTTTTATGGGTGCTTTGTATGGCATTCTTCAACTCACTTCTGCCATTCATCCTATAGAAGATGAAAGAGATGTCTTTTATAGAGAAATTTCTTCGGGAACTTATCGTCCTTGGGTATATTGGGTTGCTATTACAATGGATGAAATACCGTATGCTGTATTTTCAGGAACAATATTTACTGTATTCTTTTATTTCTTGGTTGGTTTTCCGGGAAATCGATTTGGCCAATTTTATTTGGCTTTTGTGTTCTTTATGTTGACGGCCATCAGTATTGGTCAGTGTATCGCTATATTAGCGCCTAATCAACAAGTATCTCAAATGGTGGCTCCTGTTATCAATTCATTGATGTTTGTATTGGCGGGCTTTATTATTCCCAAGCCATCTATTCCTAATTATATGATATGGTTATATTGGGCCAATCCTTATTCTTATGCACTGGAAGCTTTGGCAGTTGATATTTTACATGATAAGGTAAGTCTAGAGTATGCATATATTCAAAATAGAGTATAACACACACTTGTAGAAATACTATTGTACAGCTTCTGAATATTCTGCATTTCCCAAACCACCTGGTGTTAGTTGTAGTTCACTAGGTTACTCACCTGCACCTTCAGGAACAACGTGTACTGCAAGAAATGGAACAACATTTGATACTTGTTGTCTATTTTGTCAAATAACAAGTGGGGATGATATTATGAGTGAATATGGTTTGAGTTATCATATGTTGTGGATTGATATTGGTGCTTTAGCCGCTTATGTAATTGGCTTTCGTCTCTTAGCGTTGATTGGTATTCAATATGTTCATTATATCAATCGTTGAAGAAACAGTCTCTTCTGTTTTGTCTCTTTATGTATAAATTTGTTCAAGTTGACGCACATGGTTCCTTCCTCCCCTGAACTTTTTCTTCCCATTGATAATTGTTCCTTGTTGCAATGATATATTTTGTGACCATATTGTTGAGTCGAAGAAACCAAAAAATACCACAACTAGCAAGAATTATAGAAGAAAAGGACACAATATACCACAAACAAGCTTTCATTCCACTCGCACTATCTCGATACAACGGAATATTCAAATTGGTACCAAAACTATTGGCCGACTAGTCGTCACACAGTCCACATAAAATAAATGTGTCTCTTCTCAAGTGACTACTTACCGTTGAACCGATCAATATGGCACACAACAAAATGTTGAAAAAGAAACTAAACACGATGAGTTTTGTTTTCTCACAAAGTATCCGATGATGATGAACCAGGTTTTGTGATTCCAACCCATTTTGATAGCAACGAACACGCTTTCTTAATTCATCCAGTTGCTATACAACATAGGCAATTCATTCTCTTTTCTGTCTTGCGATTGGTCTTACCTTGAATAACGAACAATGTTGTTGTTTTCCATCCATTATTATCTGCCAACTCGTATTATTGTGTTTGGTTTGTAAAGATAGTTGAATACAATGCATATCCAATTCTTTTTGGACAAGTTTCAATAAAGGACAATGGTTGACAGCTTTCACATACACACTCTTACAAGGACTATGCATTGCGTCAACTATATGTGCACAAGAAGATATTTGTCTTCGATATTCAGGTAAACATATCATCAGAAACAGGATATAAAAGCCAATAGTGCCTAACCACGAAGAAGTTTGGAACCATGGGCATCGTTGCACTTCTTCTTCCAGAAGAATCCGGTTCACGGGTCTAGGACTATCGATCAACAGCATCTTATCCGACAGAATAATAGCTTTGTATCCCGCACTACAAATGTATACGCTCTCATTCTCTTCTTCCCATACACAACAAGGTTCTTGTGAAGCTAAGAAGCGTATAAAGCTTTGTTTCATTTGAAGAACTTCCCAACTGGATCTCTGTTTCAAGTTTTTCAAATAAGGTTCAATCAAAGCTTCTCTAGTAGTAAAATAACTATGAATCTGCCCATTAGAACTCACTTGTGTGATGGAATATTCGAGAAGAGGATACAAGTCTCCAGCAGTCATAAGATACCCAAGATTCCCTAATCAATCACACAAAACAACAGGACAATCCTTGACAATTGTTGTTGGTGGAAAACAAGGATGTATGATCGGTTGAAAGTAGTTCCTGATGATTTGATCCAAATAAATAAGGACAGAAAAGTAAAGAGGTTGGAACAAAATGATATTCTCAGTAAAGCAGTACAGCAACCAGGAGGTAAGAGGCAAGGAATGGCTGTAGTTGATATTTTTTCATTGGACCTTAGATGTATTTTGTTGTTTCTTGAACATTCAACTGATAGTAAACAGTGAAAGAGCTATTCTTGGGAACATCACTAGTGTGGAATGCATCGAATTGTGTCGGTTATTAGCAGGTCATTTGGTTTGGTTGGAAGAGGAATTGTGTGATTTCCGATTGGAAGCTATTCTGGGAGCACTGTTGTGTAGTTCATATTGTGAGTGGACAGCGTGGGAAAGAGAAAAGGAGCAATTCACACAACAATGGAACGCGTTGGAGAACTTGTCTTCTTTGGATACGTGGAAATGGGCTCTTGGTATAAGAGAACGAGTAGAGACTATGTTGCAACGTGTAAAGCTGCTCACTTCCATATTTACTACACTCCTTTCAGCCAATGCAACTCACTTCAGTAACTTTATGGTCGTACAAGATGATAAAGAATGGGAAAAGTTGTTGAATGAGAAGCAAGATATTGTGGGGTATACTTTGGAAGCAGCATTACAGGTAAGTTATATAATATATATATATATATATATATAATGATATGAATCTCTTTTGAATAGAAAACTTGTCTAGTGGAAAACCAATTGGCTCGTTGGAAAGACAAACTGGATAGTTTGGTAGACTTGTATTCAATAGGTAATGCAGCCTTTGATGCCAGAATGTGGTCATTGGACCTTTTAGCTACCATTCTCAGTGTTTGCTTTGCGATCTATGGAATGGTAAGTAGATTCACTTTTTCTTGCAATAACTTTAAGTATCTCCAGTTTTCCCAATTCTTTGGGTATTATGTACAACTGCCCATTTATAATATGGGCAACTCCAGTCAATATTATTTTTATGGAATCGCGGGAGGTATTACTATTGCATTGTCCATTACTATCTATTTCTCTTCACGTTGGTTTTTGCGTGCTTTTTATCATGTCTTCTCTTATGACTCCCCTTTCCAAAAATAAAGTATGGGAATAGTTGATTTGTGATGATAAGAAGATAGAGTCAGTAGTTCCTCCTTCTTCTAGAAGCTGCTGCTCTGCGTCTACTAGCGCCTTGTCGAGTATCTGCTGGTCTCGAACTAGATTTTCGTTTCCTTCTCTTGGAAGGTCTTTTTGTCTTTAAATCAAAGTGAGTTTCATTCTCCAATACTTCCTCTTGTTGTTGAATGGATAATATATTCTGATATTCTTCTTTACAACTGGGGTCATAAAATTCCTCTAAACCAACCATTTCTCAAAGCGCAAACCAATCAACGATGCAAAAGGAAGAAAGACTTTTATACGAATCCATAAAGTTTGGCGCCATTTCAAAGAAATAGCATTTTTTTCTAAACCCAATTGGAAAAGAAGAATTGTGAAAAGAGAGAGAGAGAATGTGGAAGGAAGAGCAATATGCTGGTGTTTCTATACCCAACGACTGTTTACCTTTTACAACTGAGCAACACATGCTTGGTGTAAGTTTTGTTAGAGTGTTAACAAGAAACTTCTCACTCCTTTATGCTAGACCACTATTATGGCGGTAGAGTTTGATGGTGGAGTAGTGTTGGGTGCAGATTCGAGAACTACGACTGGAGCCTATATTGCCAATCGTGTGAGTGACAAAATAACCCCACTTTCAGAAAGAATATATTGTTGTCGTTCTGGTTCAGCAGCGGATACACAAGCGATTGCCGATTATGTCCGTTACTATTTGTCCATTCACCAGTTAGACCTGGATGACTTGCCTTGTGTGAAAACAGCGGCCTCCATTTGTCGCGAGCTTTGTTATTCCAACAAGGATAGATTACTTGCTGGTATAATCTGTGCTGGTTGGGATCCCCTTTACGGTGGTCAAGTAAGAAGAGAGAAGGGCCTTTTTTCATAAGTATTGACTTCCTATTTTCAAGGTTTACACCATTCCCTTAGGAGGTACTATGATTCGACAACCTTATTCTATTGGTGGAAGTGGTAGTACTTATATTTATGGCTTTTGTGATGCACACTTCCAAAAAGGAATGAGTAGAGAGCAGTGTATCGATTTTACAAAAAAAGCAGTAGCATTGGCTATGGCAAGAGATGGAAGCTCAGGAGGTGTCATTCGTTTAGTAGTCATAGAAAAGCAAGGCGTTTGGAGAGAAATGATTGCCGGAAATCAGTTGCCTGTTATCTCTGCAGAATAAGAATTCCAATAAGATTGTTTCTGTTCCTTTCTTATTCCATAATGTATATATTATGGAAACCTAAAGCTGATGATGACAAGTCACTCTTATTTGTTGATTTTCTTATCCCAAAATATAAAGAGACTTGTTCAATATCTTATTGGCTTCATTCGTACCCACAATTCTTTCCATAGACAAAGCATCCAAATGGTCATAAAGGATGAGTACGGTGGGTATGAATGGTGCATTTTCTAAACTGCGAACCAATTCTTCATAAAATAGTCCATGTTCTAAACAAGAATTGAGTTGAAACTTCAAAATACCACAAGACTTACCAGGCAATTGATAAAATATCAAGTTGGAAATACCGGATAAAGTTTCTCTATAATAGAAATAGAATCTTTCTGTCATCAAATAAAATTGTTTGCTATTCGATACTCTTTGAATATTTTCACTATATGAAGACTTTACAACGTACCTGTTATCTTTCTTCACTTGAGCAATATGTTTTTGACTGGAATATTCACATAAAGTCTCAAATGACAATTCGCCTGATTTTTGTTTTTGATAGAATATATTCCTTATCTGTATATAGTCAAAATAACTTGGAATAAATATCAATGTTTGGTTTCTATGGATTGAATAACGAGATAATACTTTCTCTATAAAAAACTATAACATTCATCAACTATATAAAGGTTATCCCGGCATGACAACTTGCAACTTACCTCACGTCTACATACGACGGAATCCTTTAAACTGTTACTTGGAGGAAGTTTCTCAAATGTTTGACGAATACGAATGCTGATTCTCTCTTTCCAATCCTTGTTAGATACAATGCCTAAATGATGAGGAATATATCTTGCTTTTCCTTCTATATTATGACAATGAGTTCTAAATAGCGATAATAAATGATGAAAAATATAGTTGCTTATAAAAATAGTTTGTCGATAGTATTTTGTCTTTGCTTCCAATGCTCGTTGAGTAACACGAGAGATATCCGTTCCATGCAATCCTTTAGGCAAATGATTCATTCGCTCAAAGACACAACGTAAGTGTTCCCAATTCTAAATCTATTCAGTTGTTCATTACGATATTTATCGAGTCAACTTACTTGCATCTCCATCACATCTGCACGTTCTACAATACATATTTCAATATTGGATAACAAGTCAGCACCAGAATGCTTAGGAGACTTTTCCAAATCTTCCCTTTCCATGAGTCTTTTTAAACCCAAAGGTGAAGCTACAATCATATCACTATGATAATAATCACTAAACAACTTTATAGAAGCTCCCATCCTAATACCCATACTAAAGTCATCATCGGTATTTCCTTGAAACACTTGAATGTAATCCAAAGGTTTCGAAATATCTTCTTTTAGACTCTCTTCATAAAATTCTCTTTGAAAGCGTTCATAGTTCCTGATAAATCTATCTTTCAACAACTCTAACAACATAGAAACTACATCATAAGCAACATTTCTCATAGGAAGTAGTATCAATACTCGAGGTCTAGTAAAGCCTTGGTCTTTAAGTCTCTCTGATGATAATAGAGAAGATGGTTCAATGGTTTGTTGTATTTTGTTGTTGCGTATTATTCGTTGACGACATCGTAATATATACGTGATAGCATGTGCTAAATAGATTGGTCTGACTAACTTGGATTGTAAACAATAATCAGGTAATTCTAATATACCATCCATCCAGTGGGAACAAACTAAACCTGTCCATCGTTCTTCCATTCGAGTACAGACTTTAGGGTTTCCATGGATTGGTTCACGTAAAGATACAACTCGTTGAATCATCTTCTGTTTCCATCCTAAACTTGATAAAGAAAGGCGTTCGCCTTGTTGAAAACTGTTGACGATACTTCTATCACTATATTTAGAAATGTACCAATCTACGGCATCGAAAGAATCTAGTTTCTGTCTTTGTCTAGTATAGAGTGAAGCACTATCTAAGTCTGTATCCGGTAAATGTTTTTGAAAGTGTTGTCTTTCTCTTTCCATGGCAGATGCCATATTTGTTGACTCTCTGGAACACTCAATTTCTTCCAGTTGCACTTTAGGCGCCAAAACGGATTTTCTCTTCTCTTCACTATCATTCAATGACTGAGAAACTGATGAATAGTTGGGGTTTGTGGATAACAATTTCTGCAACTTTTCCAAGGGAGCTTCCAAAGACTCTTCATCATATGGTGACATTAAGTGTTGCATAGCTTGGGAATCTGAACAAGTTTTTAAGTCGTCTTGTTCCCATTTCTTCAACAGTTGTCTCTGAGAACGTAAACCTTTATTCCTTTTCCAACTCGTCTTTAATAACTTTTGTGAAGGATCTCGCTTCCTTCGCATATTGCTCGTCCACCCCGATACAAATTCTTTGATCGATCAACACACTTTTGAAAATATTTGTAAATTCTAGTCATTTGTTGAACAACTGCCACTAGCAATTAGACTATAGGTGAATGAAAGAGAAGTTTTTACAAGAATGAAGCGAACGAGATGGAAGCAACCTATTGTAGGAGAAGCTTGCGCAAAAGAGTAAAGATTGTTCAGGAATCTAGTGAATATGACTTTGAGGAGAAACGAGTCCAGTGTTTATATAAGGGCAACTTGGAATATTTCTTTCTTTCCCTATCAAAAATAAACTAACTGGCCAATCATAAGGTCCTAACTAACCACAATAAAGGAAAAGTGGTGAGAACAACCCCCACTCTCTCATCTTCCACGGTCGTTCAAAAGGCTCCAAGAATTGTAAGTTTAGAAGCTATCTGCTGCTTTTGTCACTTCCAACTGGCCCTCCTCCTTGGCTCTTTCTTAAGAGCTCCTCCATTTCGTCAATGGAAATACTGTCAACTAAAGATGTATGTTTTCGTTCCAGTGTTCTCAAAATCCTTCGAACTTGAGACTCTGATAAATACTGTTTCAACAAGTTTTCTAAGCGTGTCCAATAATCAATCTCCTCTATTCGAGTATCCATTCTTTTTCTCTCTTTCTTTATCTCTCTCTCTTTCTCTATAAGTTGTTCCCTTCACCAACTCAAATCGCAACAACAATTTGTGATGAATAATTAGAATGTAAAAGCATTTATTGAAGCTTGAAGAATCTCGTAAATTGTTTGTGGCTTTCTTATGTTGTAAAACAACCCAAAGTCTATTCAACCGAATAAATGTATCATATGAATAAGCTGCATTTGGTTGATACAAATGAAGTGAATTCATAACCAACTCACTTGTTTGACGATTCTAGTCGATAAATCACAAATCGTTCTAACAGAACGTCCCAGAAAATCTTCCTCAATTCCATTGGGAAACAAAACGATTTGATGGAAACTGACAAGTGTAATGCCAGTCCAACTATCATTCAAAGTACTCAGTCTAAAAAGACGCAAAACTTCTGACTCGGAGTTGAATCAGATGCAACCTTTGAGTTGCGAAGAAACTTCAAATATCAAGTCCTCTACAAACGTTTTCAACTTTGAGGTTTCCAACTTTCTAAGAGAAGCTATTTTTAAGTGTATAACTGGTAGAAACTCTCTACTGGAAGCAGCAAACTTTGAATATAGAACTGTTCCAAGTTTTATTCAACTTCTTGATAAGCTCGATGATAGCTGTAGGGGTTGGTTGTTAGAAGATTGCAAGTTTGTCAACCTTAACCTCCCTTGGACACGTTCAAGTCTACTTGGTCACCTTGAAGTATTTTTTACGGAATATCCAAAGTTGTTTGAGCATGTTGTGATATGTCGCTCAGAGACAAAGCTTTCTCAACTTTGTGAAGCTTTGAAGAGTTTTTTGAAAACAGTGCCAACATTATCTGCTAAAAGACTACTTTTCCTTCAAGTTGATGATAAGGATAGTTCTTCTATACTTGAGTTGTTATCTATTCTTTTTCAAAAAGGATATGGTTCATCATTTCTTTATATAGACTTGGATATGTTTGACTTATCGAAGAGTTGGACTGTACTAGTCACTTGTCTTCAGTTGATTTCACGAGTTGAGTTTTTTGCGATGAATAGCAACAAAATTTCCAATGAGCAACTATTGATACTTTTGAGAATACTACACAAGGCCTTTCTTGGTTCTATTCATGCTTCTTTATGTGATCAATGGAGAATACCTCATTTTTTTTATATTTTAGAATTCTGTCAAACGAAACAAATATCATTGAAAGCAAGTTTTGATTTTCTGAGTTTGCAATTATTTCGTATTAGCTTTGATGCTTTTGAGCCTTTTTGGACGACAAGTGAAGTTGAGATGAATCTTTCGTTGAAATCTATTAGTTCAGAAGGAGCGCAATATTTAAGTGAAGCATTGAAAGTCAACAATACATTGACTGAATTGGATATTCGTAGTAATAACATTGCGTCAGAAGGAGTGCAATATTTAAGTGAAGCATTGAAAGTCAACAATACATTGACTAAATTGGATATTCAATAATAATAACATTGCGTCAGAAGGAGTGCAATATTTAAGTGAAGCATTGAAAGTCAACAATACATTGACTAAATTGAATATTGGTGATAATAACATTGAGTCAGAAGGAGCGCAATATTTAAGTGAAGCATTGAAAGTCAACAATACATTGACTAAATTGGATATTCGTAGTAATAAGATTGCGTTAGAAGGAGTGCAATATTTANAGTGAAGAATTCAAAGTCAAACAAAACATTGACTGAATTGGATATCAATAATAATAACATTGATTCAGAAGGAGTGCAATATTTAACTTTGAAGCTATTGAGAAAGTCAACAATACATTGACTAAATTGAATATTCGTTATAATAACATTGCTTCAGAAGGAGCGCAATATTTAAGTGAAGCATTGAAAGTCAACAATACATTGACTAAATTGAATATTCGTAGTAATAACATTGCGTCAGAAGGAGCGCAATATTTAAGTGAAGCATTGAAAGTCAACAATACATTGACTGAATTGGATATCAATAACAATAACAATGCGTCAGAAGGAGTACAATAGCAAAAGTGAACGCATATGAAAGTCGAATCAAGACATTGACTAAATTGAATATTGGTTATAATAACGTTGATTCAGAAGGAGCGCAATATTTAAGTGAAGCATTGAAAGTCAACAATACATTGACTAAATTGGATATTCGTAGTAATAAGATTGAGTCAGAAGGAGCGCAATATTTAAGTGAAGCATTGAAAGTCAACAATACACTGACTAAATTAGATATTAGTTATAATAACATTGATTCAGAAGGAGCGCAATATTTAAGTGAAGCATTGAAAGTCAACAATACATTGACTAAATTGGATATTGGTTATAATAACATTGCGTCAGAAGGAGTGCAATATTTAAGTGAAGCATTGAAAGTCAACAATACATTGACTAAATTGAATATTCGTCGTAATAACATTGATTCAGAAGGAGCGCAATATTTAAGTGAAGCATTGAAAGTCAACAATACATTGACTAAATTGAATATTAGTGGCAATGCAATTCCGTCAGAAGATATACGAGCAAAAATTCACCCATATTTAAAGCGTAATCAAGAGCGATTGGCAAAGAACAAAACTTCTTTTCATGCTTGTAATATCGATGTATCTTCTACTCAACTAGCTTTGAAAAACCAAGTGTCAACGCAACAACAAACCAACTCGATGGAATTTTTTATTAGCTTAGACCAAACTTATTTACGATACAAGAATACGGTTTGGAATGAAAGTACATTGTTGTTTATCATATATATGCAACATCGAAGACTTGAATTATTTGACTCAGGTTTTCAGGCAATGATTTATCCACCATATGAAATGATGACTTATTTCGTAATGGATGCTTCAAACCAAATGGATATTCGAAAGCTGCCCGAGTACTTTGAAACGGATGATTTTATTTGTTCTATTTGTTGCTTTATCTGCAATCATCCTTTTTGTTCGGAGAACTGTAGCCATGTCTTTTGCCAAGGTTGCATTGAAAGTTGGAACAAAACAACTTGTCCAACATGTCAAACAGTTTGTACGAATTGGAAATATTCACCCCTTGCAGAGAATTTTATTTTAAAATTACGTTTGCGTTGTCCTCTTGAATGTGGTTGGCATGGAACCTTAATGGATTATGAAAAGAATCACAAAACAATTTGTCCAAATGAGATGGGTAAATGCAGCTCATGTGACTTGACAATGAAGCGATCTCAATTTGTCGATTCTCATAATAGAAAGTGTGCTTATCAACTTGTTTCATGTGATTATTGTTATTGTGACATTCCATCGTCGTTGCTTGCTGCTCATATTGCTCATGAATGTGCATCAGCTCCCATTGTTTGTAGTGCTTGTAAAGGTTTCTTTCTGACATGGCATTCTTGGAAGCTTCATATTGAGAAAGAATGCGAGAGAGTATCGGAACGATGTGACTATTATGATTATGGTTGTACAGAATACTTGGAGCGAGGTCATTTGAAGAAACATGAAACTGAAGCAATAGCTTATCATCTTTGTTTGTTAAAAGATGCTCTTCAAAAGACTCGACAAGAAGTCCGTTGCCAAAGTCTATTTTAAACTTTTTGGAATTGTGAGTTTTTATAAAAACTGGTGTTTTTTCTTATCATTTCATAAATGAAGTTTCAAAATATTCATTTGCCTGGTGAACCTTGTCTTTATCACTATTCTCATGAAAGTATTTAAAATAGCCTTGATTTCATCCAAGTGAATCAACACTATTCCTTTCATCTTTTTCTTTTGGAGTATCAAAATATTTATTTCTTTTCATAAAACAAAATATAAGCTTCTGATAATGAAACCAATTGTGGAATGGCCTCCTTTACTTGCAAATCCTGGATTCATCGGTCTTATAATGAAAACTTTTCTTCAAATCTAATCACTTACTTGTATTTCAAACCAACTATCTGATGCCTTGTGTCGAATATAACAACGATATGTACCTCCTTTGGGCTTACCATCATGAATCACTACAGCTGTCAAGTCATAAACAACACCATTGCTCTCTATTCCTGTTTTCCTTATTCAACTTGGATATTATGATTATTATTATCCATATACCTGGACAAGACATCGATAGATATTCTGTCATATCCAAATCTCGAATAGGAAAATGAACAATCGAAATATTCTTTTCCCAAACAAAATTACTTCTAACTATCAAATGAACACTTGGTTCCTTTCTTCTCCTTTCTTTACTTACTTGACAAATCTCTTCATCACTAAAATCAAACAATAAGGTAATCTTCGCAAACGATATCGATAAGAATGACCCGTTTGAACATCATGATGAAGTTCTTGTTGTACAAAACGACTCAATAATGAAGCTAATGAAACCTATGAGAATGAGATAGTACTTGTACATTCATATATTATTATCTACTACTATTCTTATTATCAAGTACCTGTGGAATCATGTTCCGTTCCAAAGAATCCTTAAACAATGGCATGGGAGGTAGTTCCAAACTAAGAAATAGAAATTGGGACAATTTGTGATCCTTTTTGATTACTAAACAAAATATGTGTCAATAGTGTGTGATCGATAGTGAATATTAAAATTTCTTACATTGTTGACTACTCTTTTCATTTGCTTGAAAAGTTTCTATTTCCATTTGTCCTTCAAATGTATTCTTCATCAACGGTTTTTGACCTATATTTATTTATATATATATATTGACTCTGGCAATTAAAGAAATATACATTACCTGCTCTCATCAAGTCATCTTGTAATGAATGCAAAAACCAAGCAAGAAACTCAACTGGATTGCCCTAAATTCAGTAAGGGTTATTTTATGCGGCATATACAACCATGGACAATGCAACTTGCTTGTTGTAAAATAGGAAATCGTTTCTTGCTTCTTTTCACAATTTCCTAAAAGTTGACAATCACTTCATTCTCTTTTTTTTCAACATGTATGGATGCTATCACCCACTTGAACCAACTCATGTGGCGAGATTTGACTTCGAAAAGGTCTCGGGTTCCAAAATTTGCGCATAAATTCTCCAAATGAAGCAATCAAAGGATGTTCTATGGTGTCTTGTTTATCCATTTGATACAATAGAAAGAAATCGCGCAAAGGTTTCTATTTCAATCGATATTTCTTCTTAGCAATCTATTCAGCTCTACTTACGATTCGAACGAGTGCTTGTAAAATAACGTTGATATAGTCGGTAGCTTGCAAGTTGCTCATTCCCAACACACCCTGATAACGAATTTTCCCTTCCAACGTTCGAAACTTGACAATTCGTTTGTCCAATTCTTCCACCTGGTCAAAGTTACTATCAGTCATCATCGTTACAACATCAGAGCACTTGCCTGAGCCTTATCCAATCGAGGATTCAACACAGCTTTTATATCTTCCAACGTTGGGTCCACCACTTGATAATTTTCAGGCAAACAATAAACCTTCAACAGTCAATGAAAGAGTCTCTCAAAGGTTCTAATAGATACTTTTTCTGTTTCCAAATGAATAAACAGGTGATGGTCATATTCGATAGCGTGTGCAAAAGCTGGTGTCTTGGGCCCTCTATCCAACAACAACGCGATAATATCATAAGCAATCTATTTACTCGTTTGATTTCTTCTTCCCATTTACCTTCCTTGAAAATATTTTCCACATACGAGACAAGCATATACATTGTGTCTTTCCAGTGTGACACAACACAACTCATAACGACGTCAGAACTTCATTGGGTCATCGACGCTACTTACTTTTTCATAGTCAAAGTCCAATACTGTTCTATCGATGGTATCCATATAAGGACATTCACGACCTGAACGAATATTTTTGGAAACAGTTGAACTCTCTTCCTTTTGCATGAACACAATATCCAGTTGCTTTACAACGCAATCCAATAGGAGAATAATTGATCATTTCTCTCTCTTTGTGAAATGATTTCTTCCAAAGCTATTTGTGTTGGCAAAAACTATGAGAAACATGCTCGAGAAATGGGTGATATGACTACTTCACGTGGAGAACCTATTCTATTTTTGAAACCTAGTTCCAGTTATTTGGAACAAGGTAATCCCATCCTATTACCTAAAGGAGCCCAAGTCCATCACGAAGTAGAGTTGGGAGTTGTTATAGGCACTAGTGCACAAAATGTGAGTGTAGAACGTGCCTTGGACTATGTGCAAGGCTATCTATGTTGTTTGGATATGACAGCTAGGAATTGGCAATCCACTGCAGCTTCCAAAGGTGAACCTTGGACCTTGGCAAAGGGATGCGATACCTTTTTGCCTATGAGTAATCAAATACCTAAAGAACGTATTCCAGATCCCCAAAAACTGGATATATGGCTCAAAGTAAGGAAATAAAGTTGTATATTTTATGATGAGTGACCATTTTGAGCAAGGTCAATGGAGAATACAGACAACGTGGATATACAAAGGATATGATATTTTCTGTTGCAGAGCTTATTGCTTATACGAGCAAATATATTACGTTGTATCCTGGTGATCTTTTATTGACGGGTAAATAAATATACAATATATGGGAATGGGAAGAATAGTCATCATGTTGTAGGAACTCCAGAAGGAGTAGGACCCGTATATGATGGTGATGTGATAGAAGCAGGTATCACAGATATCACGGAAATGCAATTTTTATGCAAAGCCAAGTCGTAGATGAATAATAAAACGATGCAGTTTCTCTCTATTTTTGTATTTTCTTCATAAAACGATGAATACTATGGCTCATCTATCATTTTCACAAATATATATATATATATATTAACTTTCTCCCATCATTCGTTGTAAACTCCAAACTACTTTTGTATACAATCCTTGTTGATTCCATCGACGTACATCTTCAGCAGCTTTCCTCAACGCTGCTTTACTTTCTTGACGAGCATACAACACTTTCATTTTCATTCTCGTAGCTTGATGACTCCATTCCATTCGTCTTCTTCTTGCTTTATCTCGAATCTTTTCTCGTTCCTTTTTCGCTCGCATCTTAATAGCACTCGTCAAATGTTGTACAAGAGGAGTGGATACAACTTTGGCAGCTCCTTTACGAAATTGTAATTCCAATGCAGCTGCTTCTCTTCTCTTCGAATAACAACGACCAATATGAGGTGACTCTACTACATGTAAAAACAATACATTGAATGCTTGTGATAACAAGGCAAACCAAAATGTTTCCCAATTGCGTCCCATCACAGCCATTCCATACATCCATAAATGACCCAATATACTATACATATTATCATAGGATTCATTTCATACTCTCCATTCTTCTACTACTTACCAATCAGGATTGTTCATAAATCGATAAATACCCGTATAAACTGGAGAATCGGTTCTAGGTTCAAAGAAAAAGTCACCATAATACCAACCATAATCACCAATGGCCATATAAGAAGACATCGAACCATAAATGGATAAAAGAATACAAATCAAACCACCGGAGAATGTCGCCCATTTGGAAGACGAAAGCATATTGGATCGAACAAACTTCATCAAAGTAGAAAAATGCTCAACAAAGGAGCCTTGTAAACCATAATCAGCAATCCACAAGCGAAATGCTGCTGAAATAAATACAGCGTGATTCATGACCAATGAAAAATTGTATAATCTACGCCATTCTAAAAAGGCTTCTTCCATAGTATACCCACGACTTTGAAACTGTTTGGTAATCCATCCATAACGTGACTGTTTGTATAAAAGATAGCCCAATCCTATCCAATGAAAACATCTCCAAAATATAACATGCATTATATAAAAAGTTTTGCTACTCGTAGAAAATATGCTGAATAGAATAAGCCAACTGAGTAAAACAAACAATGCAAAATCACTGCTTCTTAATAGAAATATGTGAAGAAGACCAGTTAACTCACTACCAGAACGAACATAATCGGCATGAATGAGAGAATCATCTCCTGTTTGAGGTATTCCAGTATTGTACTTGTCATGATTGGGTTTGGAATATAATCTCTGAATATGAGGCTCTTCTACCAACATAAGAAATAAGAGTTGACTGCCATGTGAAAATAATGAAATAAACAACAAGTTGTAGGATTGCGCTATGAGACAACTTCCATAATAAGCAGCATAACCAATAGTATACATAGGGTGAGGAAACAGTTCGAATACTCCATCAAATACCAACTCTCCTTGAATTCGAAAAAAAAAGTCTCCCCAAAACCACGCATAGTCTCCAATACATCGATGAGCTGAGACTTTGGACCAAAAACAAAATATCAAAAGGGAGAATCCTAAAGCATAACAACTGACAAGTTGCCAAGTGAATGCATTGGGCCATCGAAAACTCTTCAATGCCAAAAAGAAGAAAGCAACTCCATCATTAGCCAATATTATAGTTGCTATTCCACGAAAGACTAACCAAGACCAGAATTCGTCGGGATACGAATCCTCAGTATATTTAGATAGCTTCCTTCGATAAGGCTTGAGTAACCACACTCTAAGGTTATCTGGTAACCGTCGATAAAATGATATAAAAAGTCCTCTTTTGCTTTGACCGTCGAGAATCACACCTAGAAAGACATTATAGGCCAATCTCCAAAACAAGAATACGACAACATAGAAAGCATAATGCAGTTGGGCTGCAAATAGAAAACAATACAATAAACCCAACGTACATATATTGCTAAACACTTCAAAGAGGGTCCATAAAGTAGGATTAAGTAGTGCCTCCATCATATCGGGTAAAGGAGGAAGGAGAAATCTTTCACCACAAGCAAGAATGCCTATTCTTACTTTGGAAGGCAGTACACCATCTTGTTGATTGTTCCATGAGTCCTCTTCCCAATTAGATTGAGTTTTCTCATCATCATGGCTTTTATCTGAGTTTTCTTTTTCCTGATGGACAAGGTTCGAAGGAGGAGATTGGTTCTTTCTGTGTCGCAACGTGACTTGATCGGACATGACAAATATTCTCTTATTTTGGAATTTTCTTGTGATTACCGTCCCACGCCTGACTTTCATGGAAACAACTAGTAGACTTTATGAAAGGTTGCAGTTAAAACCCAATGCGAGACCATCAGAAATAAGAAAAGCTTTTTTACAAGTAGCAAGAAAAGTTCATCCAGACAAACAACGAGACAATGAAAACGCCAATGAAGAGTTTTGTAATGTAAAGGAAGCTTATGACCGCCTTGTAGAGAAGACTCCATCTCCAGGAATAATAGTAGAGCAAGTTCCTCTCACAGAATGGAAGAAAGTGGACTTGGGTCATTCCAATATAGTTTACCAAACCAACTGTCGTTGTGGTGGGCAACTGGTTTTGAATCAAGACGAAATCATCTCATCCCTTGATGGGTTGGTTCCTTGTGACAATTGTTCTTTGTATGTGCAAATAGTGTCACAATTCTAACGGACAGAACCATCATACAAACTTTATCGAGTACTAGTAGCAGAGTGAACATAGTCGACTTGTTCCACACGAATAGGTCGACCTTCCATAAAACTTTTCTTTGCAGCCAATGCAATGACCACAGGAGCTCTTCCATCCCAACCAGTAACTGGGACAGGTTTGTTATTCAAAATGCAATCGCAAAATTGATCGAGTTCCTCAATAAAAGACTCCGTGTATCTTTCCATAAAAAAGTGTAGAGGTAAATCTCGCATAATACTTTGACTGGTTGAAATAACTGCCGAATTGGGATAATTGTTGTTGATATGCACAGAACCTTGGGAACCAAATACTTCACAACGTTGGTCATAACCATAAACTGCTTGACGAGAATTGTCAATAGTTGCTACAACTCCATTGCGGAATTGTAATAAAACGATGGAAGTATCCACATCTCCAAATTCCTTCATTTCAGGTACACAATGAATGGCTCCAACTGCATATACTTGTTCTACTTCATCTCCAATCAAAAATCTTGCCCTAGACAGAATGAGTATATACTATAGCCCATCCAATCTAATGGATATAATGCTTACATATCAAAGTCATGAATGGAACAATCCAACCAAATTCCACCAGAACTCTTTAGATATTCCAAAGGAGGTGGAGAAGGGTCTCTACTCACGATGTGTAAAATTTGTGGTGTTCCAATCTGAAACATGAAATCAATCCTTCTTCACAATTTTCTATACACAACTTACTTCACCACGAACAATAGCTTGTCGGACTCGAGAATAATTCTGATCAAATCTTCTATTAAAACCTACTTGTAGTTTTACTCCACATTCTTCCACTACTTGTAAAGCCTCATCAATTTTCCTCAAATCGGTATCGATAGGCTTTTCACAAAAGATATGTTTCCCTGCTCTTGCGGCTTCCATGATTTGTTTGGTATGTTGATTGGAAGCAGAACATATACAAACGGCATCCACGGAAGGGTCCTACAACATATCATATATGAGGATATGTTCGATGGACTTGGAAATCAAACTGAATACTCTACCTCCAATAGCACATGATAATCATAATAAGGTTTACAACCTGTTGCCAAGCTACATCTTTCCGCCAATTGTTTTGTTCCTGAAGCTACTCCAACCAGTCTTCCCTTTTTGATGCGAAAAGCCAAGTTCTCGGCATGTACTTGACCAATTCTTCCTGCACCAATAATTCCGATATTTACTGTTTCTGAAGATTTTTCACCCAAACTAGTATCAGATACATTAGCAGTAGGTGCAACTCTCATATTCCATTGAAAAGTAGTTAAACGACGAGGACTCATAACAGGTTTGCACTAGACAACTGTCAGCACAATCTAGAACCACATATATGTGTATAATTATTACCCATGAATGTGTTGAGTTGTGCTTGCATAAGCCTATCCCTCCTTGCCAAGTACAAGTTTTTTTAGAATAAACGAGTGACCCTGCAAAAGCCATCTTCTCCCTTTTCAAGAAAAATAGAAAGAATCAATGAATTTCCAATAGAGAGAGAGATAAATCGTTATCTCGTCCATCATTCATCTATCTTTCTTTTCTAATAGTTGGTGAAGAAAGAATAGGGTACTTGATATAAGAGAGTTGGTATTCTAAAATCATTATGAAATAGAAAATAAAGGAATATGATCTTTTGATAGGAAAGAAAGAGACGAAATGATTTGTCAATACAAGTCATTCACATTTGTTCTTTCTATAGAGTTGATCATGGCCATTGCGGTTATCGGAGGAACGGCATTATTGAAAAGCAACTTGTTTGCTCATTTCCAACCAAAGCAAATAGAAACCAAGTTTGGAAAAGTTATCTTATATGTGGATGAACAACATAACTGCTTCTTTTTGCAGAGACATCACGCTGATGTGTCCCTTCAAGGGGCCTACAGTCTACCTCACCTCATCAACCACCGTGCCAACCTGGTTGCCTTGTCACAATGCGTAAGTTGATTCTGCCACTTGGACTCAACTTGTGTTCATCATCTGTATATAGAAAGTTCAATCCATTATTGCTATTTGCTCCGTAGGAAGTTTGAAGCCTACCCTTGCTCCTGGTACTATCGTCGTGCCCAACGACTTTGTTGCTCTATTCTCTCCTCCCATCAGTGTATTTGATGACAATCAAAGTCATATAGTGCCTGCAATTCATCCAAATTGGAGAGAGAATATCATTTCAGTATTGCAACAACAACAAGGAGTAAAGATTTCAACTAGAGGAGTATATGTTCAAACACAAGGACCTCGTTTTGAAACTGCTACCGAATCCTTATTTCTCAGCCAACTCGGAGACGTGGTCGGTATGACTGCAGCAACAGAAGCCGTATTAGCGAGTGAATTGGGAATACCTTATGCTATGGTATGTTCGGTGGATAACTATGCCAATGGAATAGCCTCGCAGACCCTTTCTACACAAGATTTTCAATCAAGTGTAATACAACATCAAAAACATGTGGAAGAAATAGTTAGTTATTTGGTCGATTATTTCGTAGGTAAGCCAAATGAATCATTGTATTTCGATAAATAGCAAGAATATTTCCAGGTTCATCTTCTCGCAATCCATCTGCACTTGTATCACCCGTTACTTTGGATACTAGAGAACTTGTAGATGTTATCATTCATGCGCAATGGATCATAACAATGGATGACCAAAGTGCTCTCGTATTGCCAAGTATGAAGAAAAATAATCATTCTATGGAATGCTATTTAAAGGACCATTCTCTTGTCATACATAATGGAATCATTCAGCATATCTTGCCTTTTGAAATAGCTCAAAAGAGCTATCAAGCAAAAGAACAAGAATATCTAGACAATCATTGTCTATTGCCAGGATTCATCAATGCTCATAGTCATGCAGGGTTGGCTTTCTTTCGTGGAATGAAAGAAGAACAAAATTTGAATAAATGGCTAAGAGAAACTATTTGGCCTATGGAAGATGCCTATTTACCAATCTATTTGAGAGATGCTACTTTTTTGGCTGTTGCTGAAATGATTAGAAGTGGTATTACTTGTTTCAATGATATGTATTGGATTCCAAGAAATACTTGTGAAGTAGCAACACAAGTTGGCATCCGTGCTATGGTAGGAATAGTTGCGATAGAATTTCAAAAAGAGTGCAACAGCACTTTGGAATATATAGACAAAGGACAAGATGTTTGGCAAGAATTTCAACATTGCGATATTTTGCATTTTTGTTATGCACCGCATGCACCTTATACAGTGAATGATCAAACTTGGGTAAGTCATGAATATTTCAAGTTACTAGACAGTTTCAACCATTGGGCTTTTGTATCATGATAGCAAGTGATCATCCAAAGGAGCTTATCTAATGGTCTACCCATTCATACGCACCTTCATGAAACCAATGAAGAATGTGATGCATCGATGAATTTGGATCGGGTATGGATATCGTTCTTATATATGTTGTCATTATTCCGAGTTGTGAATATTCTCTTTCTGTGTGTTGTTAGCAATCCTCTGTTTGTCACTTGTCTGAAAGTCCTGAAAGACCTTTATCTAATTTGAAGAAACTGGGTCTGTTGAACTGTCATGTCATTGCGGCACATATGGTAGAAGTGAATAGAGAAGAATTAGAATGGCTTGCTACTTGTAAGCAGTTTCATGTAGTGCATTGTCCTACATCTAATATGAAATTGGTAAGTAGACTATATCAGTTATACAAATAAACCAAACAAGACTCGAATAGGGTTGTGGATTTTGTCCTATTGAAAGATTATTGGATGCTGGAATCAACGTGGCATTAGGAACGGATAGTTGTGGAAGTAATAATTCGTTGGATATGCTACAAGAGATAAAGACCGCAGCTTTGTTATCCAAAGGACGAACCAAAGACTCAACAAGCGTTCCTGCATATGGTTGGTTTTAATTGTTGCTTTCATTTAAATATTCAATAAGTGGGTAAAAATGGAATAGAAGCGCTATCTATGGCAACGAGTCGTGCAGCTCGAGCCCTAGGTTTAGAAGATAGAATAGGAAGTCTTACTCGTGGAAAGGCAGCCGATGTTATTGCAATAGATCTTAAGAGCTTTGTCGAAACAAGTCCAGTAAGCGAATTATCTTTTATGCAACAGACAAGTTGACCCTACTGAGGTATACAATCCGATGTCTTCTATTGTTTATTCAGCCAAGCGAGAACAAGTAACTGATGTTTGGGTACAAGGAAGAAGGCTATTGAAAAATCGAAGTTTGACCACTCTGTCCTTGGAAAAAGTCTTGAAACATGTCGACAGGTTATATTATTCTACTACAAAGCTTCATATTATACTGACAATGGAGTGGGTCTTAACTAGGTGGCAAGAGTTTCTTGCCAGTCAGTCAAGTGTCGAGAAAGTTGGCAACCATAAGTAACTCCACTGCCATTTCTGGAGGAAATTCAAAAGGAGGCAAGTTTCCTTCCGTTTGTTCGTACATAATATGATAATAAAAGTATTCACAAACTTTTTCCAGCAAGTGTCCAGGTATTTCATTGAGTATCATTTGTCCTGTTTTAGCTTCCGAGAAGTCACCTAGACAAAGTTGACACAAGTTTTCACCTTTACATCCTTTACCTACTTTCCAGAGTTGTTTTCAAGAATTTGGAAACTTTTGCGCATTCTTCTGCAACATAAAATTCAAACCCGTCTGAGCTTTTCAACAATACGTAGCCTTGAGGTACCTTCCTCGTAAGAAGTGCGCCTTTTTCATTTTTCTGTGTCATTTTTTCTTTGTCCCCCAAAAAAATCTGATTTTCTTCATCATCTTTGGGAAAAAGTAGTTATGAAGGCATGACAAAGAAGACGGGATACAATGGAACTACATAATCTTTCCTAGAAATAATTTGAGACAAACTTAGTTGTTGAGACACTACTATCTTTGATCCCATTTCATTCTCTGCTATAGGAGAAGCTTCTATATTTCCATTCTTGTTCGAATACAGATATTCTACTGCACTATTCATTTCTTCCAAACAAGGAGTCCAATTAGTATAATAGAAAACTTTTAGATGTTCTTGATGATACAAGCCACGATAGTCCCAAGGCGCCCTTTTGGAGAATAACAAGGCCAACAATTCACAAAGTTTTACATTTTCTACACAATTCTCCAACAAGTCACTTTGGCCCTCATAAACAGGGTAGACAAAAAGTACTGGCCAACTTAACTCATCATTAGATAATATTTGTGGTTGGAAGTAGGATGACCACTTTTGAGTGACAAACAAAGGCAATCCTAAACGTATATTTCTATCTTTCAAAGCGTTGATGAGACTTTGTAAATTTGTTTTCTTTTCTAGTTGTAGTTGCACTTCTCTTCTCTTTTCTTCTTCTTGTTGTCTACTTTGTGTTGCTATTTTCTCTTCCAATTCCACTATTCTCTTATATTCCAAAGCATTATTTTCTTTGGCTTGTTGTAACAATACTTGTGCTTGTTTCCACTTTTGAATAGCCAAGGCAGCTATACAACCTCTATTATATTCACTCATTCAATGGACTGCAATAACATCCACCATTCTTCAACACTCTTACCTATAATAGGACTTTTCAAAAGTTCCCAACGCTAGTGATTGTTGACAATCTTCTAAAGCTTTTCCATAGTTTTTCAATGCTAGTTGTGCTGCTGCTCTATTACTATACAACACACAACCTGTCCAAGGGTCCAACCCTGTTTCCTTTTGCCATTCGTGTAAAGCTTTTGTATAACAGTCGATAGCTTGTTTATACTTTCTAGAGTTTTCCTTTGAGTCTAACATTCCAAGTATTCATATTCTTACTTTTTGATATAAAAAGCTTTTCCTTTTTCTTGCCAATCTTGTATCTTTTCTGTTGTACTCGGTTCATCAAAAGCCAAGTGTGAGAGTGCACCCAAACAAGTCTTTTCCGTCTCTTCGTCTAGTTCTTGAGGTTTAGGTAAAGAATAGTTACTGGGACAAAACAGTGGTATATCATTCCAATCTATTTCTTGTTTCAACTCGACTCTTTCCATATGATTTTGCATTGTTGAGAGAACAAATGGATTTCTTGAACGATTCCTTTCCATAGAATGTTGGGATTGGCTATTTCCTTATTCCCATGACAAGTGAACCAAATACCCCATAAATAAATACGTAAAGTAACCATAGGATATTTCTTTCTTCTTTCAAGGTTATCTTTTCTCTTGATAATTGGATGATACTCCCAAATATCACTCATCACATAGAAAGGTTTTTCATTCATACGACATCCACGTTGAAACACCCATTGTTGAAAGAATCGATTACATATCTTGACAAGTCGAATATGTTTCATTCTATCTTTCTTATTTTCATAATATTGCAAAACATCTTTCCAAGTGGTTTCCTATACAAAAAGAAAAGAGAGAAAGGAACAAAACACATTCTTCATCCTACCTACTTACTTCACCAATGCATAGGCGTTGTATCATCAAGTCTTCATATTTTCTTAAAGGACGAGTACCCAAACGTTTCTTGTTTTTCCTAATCATACGTTGGAATTTGTTCACTTCTTTGTCTTGTTGAAAAGAACAAATCATCATCGATGATGATAGTACATGTTTTCGAATAAGTGCACTTGCTCTAGTCAAATAGTAGTCTAATAAATATTCTATATTCATTTTGGATATTGGACGAGGTATCGATTGTGGTTGTTGTTGATCAAAACAGATAAAAGTCCATAAAATATTCCAATCATTCTCCATCATCATGGTTTCTTCTTCCTTATCCACGATGGTGAGTCCAGTTGGTGAAAACCGATAACAACGATGAATAGGAGGAATCTGCATTGGAACAAGTTCTTCTTTGATGACTTTACAAGTATGTGAAATATCTATATGAAAGCGAGCTGCCAAAGTATCATTGTTCCATTCTATAATATATTCGTTGTGTGAAAGTAATCAATTACACTTTTTGCAACTTACCTGTAGAAAAGGACAATAATCGTAACCATTTGGGTGGCAACATATGAAATGTTTTGTTTTTCATATACAAAGTTTCTTCTCTACGTCTGGCTTCTTCATCCAATGGACAACCCGTTGGAATATAAGAAGCAACATCAATGATATGAACACTTACAATCACATAATGATCATTCACTCTTTCCACACTAATAGCATCGTCCAATGCTATCGAGTCTTGAGTATCAAAACAATAACTATGAAGTGAATGATGATGATTCAACTTGTGAGAACAAGAAGATTCCATTCTCTTCTCTCTTTGTCTTATGATGGGATGCATCCATTCTTCTTCAAAAGATGGTAAGAGTTGCAACTCAGTACTTGAAGGAATCATAGAACCACATTCTTCCAACAAGCAACATAAACTTTGTAAACTTGGCGTAACATTCAAACTCTTTAAAACAACTTGAGCTTCTTTGTCCAAATGGCCTTCATATAGACATTGTTCTAAATGTCCTATCCACTGAACTGCATCTACAAATAGCAATGGACTCATCGAAATCAGTCGTCCTCTTTCATAAGCACTCTTCGAATACCACTCTTCTTTATCTTTCCAAACACTATCCCATAAAAGTTTCCAAGCAAACAATGACTTACTTCTCCTCGAAGCTCTCGACTCAACTATAAAGCCTTGGCCTGGTGGACCTCTTCGAAAATGTTGCTTCAAACTCTTTAATACAAGTCCAGTGACTATCCAATGACACAAGTCTAACTGTCTTCCTGGAAATAAATATTGACAAAATAAATAACTTGGAAAGCTACGTTCATTATCCATCTTCGAAAATGACTGATACATGCCTTCCACGTGTTGGAATGAAATGGAAAACAAAATGGATTCCACTCGACTAGAAATAACACGAAAAGACTTCCATATACTATGATGAAGACTTGAATCGGATACACTAGTTGCGGTACAAAAGGACAATCCATCTGGTTGTGAACCTTCATAAATGTCCACTACATTACCCATAGAAATAATATGGGGCTTGAGTATGCCAACAACTTTTTCTTCTTCTTCTTCATCATCATCAAACAAACTAGGAAAATGACAACCCAAGACTTGCAAGACAAGGTCTGTTCCACTTCGGCGAGATAACGGAGCATCCAAAACTACGCCATGCATTAGTTTTTCATGTTCTATATAGGAAATCCAACTGTGCTTTAACAAGTTGCTTTTCGAAATAGAATGGGATTTCTTCCTCTTCATAACCGAACAAAAGCAATTCAAAAACGGTTTGTGGTAACAACGTCGATCGTGTACTAGAAATTGGGAAGACTTTCTAGTTGTTCGTTTATGATAACAAGGAGAAGTGATCCGTTTCATACGAAACGATGAGCAAAAGATGGTGAAACACAACATCCAAAAGTCTATCTCCCACACCCCCCACCAAAAAGAACAGAAGAATAGAAAGCCAACGATCTTTTCTTGGATACTTGCTTCGATCGTTTGGTTGGTTATCTTTGGATATATAAAAAGAGAGAAAATGTGTTTTATAAAAAGCGTCCTTGTTTGGAGAATCAATAGCGAATAAAGAAACAAATATCCTTTCGTTCTTTTGAAAGTATAGTGAATTGAAAACTAAATCACGTGAATTCCTATTATACGCCTTTGTATGTAGTATAACCAAAAGGACTGAGGATCAAAGGGATATGAAAGTGGGAAAAATAACTTCCAACCGAAAAGACCACGTCACAGAATGGATAAAAACAAGTCATGCTCTGTTTTGAAAAGTATTCTAAACAATGAAAACGGATTTTGTATGTACCTAAAAAGTTGGTGACTTGTAATAACTATGACGATGAAAAGACTTACCAGGTGCCAAAGTTCCATCAGGGGCAAGTTGGTCAACGCGACCATCCGCATTGGTCTCATCTTCTACCATAAGAGAGTACTTTTCATCCCTCGTATTCTCTTTGTAATATAAAGATACTCGAATGCCTTGAGCAGCAGTACCACATACTGAGTCTATTACGTGGACACTTAGTCCACTCGTATCGGTCATCCCCCCAAACAACTCCTCTATAAAAACTCTATTTTTCCAACGTGGAATCCTCTCCTAAAAATTCAAGTGTATCAAGGCACAAAACTGGATCACTGTGAAATAAAGTCTGCGTTCTTCGACCTGTCAGTGCAAAAAGTTGTTGCTAAAGAAATTCATACAATGATCACACCTAATATCCTCAATAATGTCAAACACAAACAAAACCCAAAACTGGTTCGTATAAAAAATTGTCAACAGAACTTGTTATTACTTCTAGCAAGCCATTTATGAAAGAGGTTCTGAAAGCAAGTAGAAACTAAACAATCATTTACTTTTTAAGTATTAAAAAGAATCCTCCTTTGCAATACTTACGAAACATTTGATCTTCTTTGATACACATAAGTCAACAAACTAGCAGGTAAGAAAAACGGGTAAAGCTCACATTCTTTCAAAAATAAGACAGCTGCTTAAAATTTTATTGTTGCTATCAGGTGCCTGTTGAAAACAAGTGTCTAGACAAAGTTACTAATAGAAGTTAACTTTCATTGATGCGTGTTAATTGGAAAAGAAAGTTACGTTAAATTAAAACAGACTTAGCATGTTGACCCAAAAAAATTAAAGAAAATGATCAACGATAAATTCAAAAAGAAATTAAAAAACACCAAAATTTTAATTTCAAGTTTGTTTATTCTGAAATTCACAAAAAATAGATCTAAATGATAAAAAGCACAAGAAAGAAAAAGTGATTAAAATTACGACTGATTTAGTAAATAACAAGCAACATATTGTAATAAGCTACAACGACGAATAGCTTCACAAGCTTTTATTTTCAAAATTGCAAAAACTAATTTTTTTATTATTATTGCACTACTACTTGTCTTTGCTACCTACAATTATTTTTTAAAAAAAAGAAAACGTGCCATCATGAAACAAATAACCTTCCTTTTCTTCCAGTTCTATTATTTTTTAAAAATCTCTCTTTTTGCTTATTTGTATTTTTTGTGTGTGATGCTATTCTTCTTAGTCATTTATCCGGATTTTTATCAAATTTAATCTGTTTGTTGTTTATTTTGAGTTCTCTAACAATTTTTTCGGATTATCTTTCTTGTTCTTCTGCTGTTTTGGTTTTTTTGAAGTTGACGTTGCAAACGACACTATAAGGTTTAGTGTATGTACTTGGTTGTTCGCAGTTTCTTTTTCTTTGCAACCTTGTGGTCTTTCCTCTAACTTGTGAGCAGTAGTATTCTCAAGACTTGTTAGGTTTGTTTGGAGCTAGATACAGCAGCGAAGAGTGGTTTTTGACGCTGGAAGAATATTTGTAGACAAGTTTATTCCAAGATCCTGTTTCATACTGCTTTTAGTCAAGACTACTTTTTTTGCCATGAAAATTCGAATGTTTCTTTTCCAAGAGTGTACAAAAAACATAATGATGAAATAAAAACGAACACTGACTATTCCCCATTCACGTCAATCATGGAGAAAACAGTAAGAGAGGCAAGTAAAACTACTTTCGATCGTCAGTTGAATGACTACGCCATATCTTCCAAGACTTGCCTCGAAATTGGACATCACTAATTATTTCTCTTTCTGATCATGAACCTTTTTTCTTTGATAGTGAGAAGCACTTGAGATTGCAATAATTCCATTTCTTTGTACGTGTGTGTGTGTGTGTGTAAGTTGGTCTTTCTAAGAGCTGATTGATCGACATTGGATTTTGTGTTGTCGATATTGTTTTAGAGAAAGGAATGGAAGCTCACTTAAGAAAAATACGTCGTAGAAACCGTATTGTATTTGCTGGTTGTACTGTATTTGTTACTGTTGTTTATGCAGCCACTATGATTAGGGTAAGTACGGGTACGTGTTGAGCATAGCCTTTCAACTAAACCCAGTTTTTTTTGCAAGATGAAACAAACAGCACCAGGAAATTTGGAGGAAATGGTAGGTTGATATATTTTATTTCGTTCTATTACAACGGAAACTGGATGATAGGAACCATTACCTCCTGAAGAAGATGAAGAAGAATCACAGAACAAAGGTGTCGTTGATAAGAACGCACAAGGTTGACTACAAAAGACAACTGTTACTCAAATAAATCTTACATAGCTAGGAAGACCCACAGAGTATGAACCCTTATTGCAACAGTTGAAAAAGGCAAAAATAACAAACACAAACTTTACAGTCTTTTAATAAGCGGCCGAAGAGACAGTTTCATTCTGTTTTGTTTTTTGCTGCTGTTTTGCTAGTTTTTGTTGATACACGTCAATACGACGTTCCAACTCTCCTCGAAAGTGACGAATGAGTCCTTGAACTGGCCAAGCTGCAGCATCACCCAAGGCACAAATAGTATGACCTTCAATTTGTCGTGTTACCTCATTCAACATATCAATTTCTTCCTTAGCTGCTTCACCTCGTCTCATTCTTTCCATAATATTCCACAACCAGCCTGTCCCTTCACGACAAGGTGTACACTGACCACATGACTCATGCTTATAGAATTTGGATAGCCTAGCAATGGCATGCACAATATCTGTGCTTTTATCCATTACTATAACTGCAGCAGTTCCTAAGCCAGATTGTACTTCCTTCAAGGCATCAAAATCCATCATTACATCGTCACAAATACTTTTAGGGATCAATGGTACCGAAGACCCTCCTGGAATAACTGCCAACAAGTTATCCCAACCACCACGAACTCCTCCCGCATGTCTTTCAATAAGTTCTTTGAGTGAAATACTCATTTCTTCTTCCACAGTTGTTGGACTATTTACGTGACCACTTATACAAAACAATTTGGTTCCAGCATTTCCCTTTCTGCCAAAAGAAGCGAACCAAGAAGGACCTCTTCTTAATATAGTTGGAACTACGGAAACAGTTTCGACATTGGTAACTGTAGAAGGACATCCATACAAGCCAATATTGGCTGGAAAAGGAGGTTTCAATCTTGGCTTTCCTTGCTTTCCTTCCAAAGATTCCAAAAGTGCGGTTTCTTCACCACAAATATAAGCACCAGCACCATAATGGACATAGACATCAAAGTCATATCCGGTAAGACAAGCATTTTTACCCAAATATCCTTTTTGATATGCTTCACTGACTGCATGTTCCAGTCTCTTTCTTTCGTGCACGTATTCACCTCGGATATAAATATAGGCTGCTCTAGCACCCATGGCTCTACCAACCAATAAACAACCTTCCACCAACTTGTGAGGATCGTTTCTCATAATTTCTCTATCTTTACAAGTTCCTGGTTCAGATTCGTCGGCGTTTACCACCAAATAGTTGGGCCTTCCATCTGAAACTTTGGGCATAAACGAGTACTTCAAACCCGATGGAAACCCTGCACCACCTCTCCCACGTAGTCCTGAAGCCTTTATTTCGTTAATCAGCCAATCCCTTCCCTTGAGAACCAAATCCTTGGTTGCATACCAGTCTCCTCTCTTTTCTGCACCCTTTATTGTCCAATCCAATTCTCCATACAAGTTGGTAAATATACGGTCTTTGTCTTGTAAACCTCCAAAACTCTTTTCAGCGTTGGAAGCTCTCCAAGTTTCCTTTTTAGGTGCCTCCGTAGCAAATCCCCTTAAAGATGGACAATGACTGATAACAAGTTTTGTGTTGACAGTAAAAACCCAAGTTGAACTGGCTTTCCAAATAGACATGGTCCAACTCGGAAATGACTATTCCTAATGAATGCAATAATTCTCCAATTGCGCCAAAATGAGAATGCATTTTTTCATGATGCAAAAATAGGGAATGAAACCACACAAACTATTATTTTATATATATATGAAAATAGACAAATCAAGCTAGTTGTGCTACTATGACTGAAAATTCTGGAGCAACTTCCAACATCGAAACATGAGGAATATTTGCTTCTATAAACCACTGACGATATTCTTCAAAAGTAAAAGTATCTCCTTCTGTCGTATTTACCAACATGTTGAGAGCAAATAACAAAGGATAAGCAGGTCCAGTACGCTCATTATTTGGAAACATATCAATAACCACAACTTTCCCTTGAGGTTTCAAGGCTTGAGCCAGCTTATGAAACAATGTCTTGGAAGATTTTTCTCCTTCCGAATGCACAATATTCCCAAGAATAGCAATGTCATACTTTTGTTCACCCAAGTCTACCGTCTTCAAGTCACCTGCTAAATAGTTGAATTGTTTATCCACTTCATGATGTCGTACATAAGACTTGGTCAGTTCTAATATCTTTGGAAAATCTTGTGCAGTAACCCTAACTTTGTTGGACTTTTCAGCCAAAGGAATACTCCATACACCAGAGCCACAAGCAATGTCGATTACTTCCAAAGCAACATCCTGTCTTCCTTCCAGCAACTTTTCAGCCAAACGATTGGCCTTACCCAAGCTCATTTGATGTAGAGATTTTACCAAATGCGGGAAAAACTCTTCTGCCTTCTTTTCCTGATCAACTGTCATACAAGGTTGACCTGTCTTGATTACATTGTTCAAGTTGGACCAGGCAATCCAGTGATCATCGTTCTCATGCATAGCACCTACATACTCTGGACTTGATTTCACCAAAAACCTGGCACTACAAGGTAGCAGTTCATAATGGTTGGGTTTGTCCTTTTTCAAAAATTCCATGCCAACCAAAGCGTCCAACAACTTGCTGATACCCCGAGAGTTGGCGTCTGCAGCTCTTGCTATTTGTTCCACTGAGTGGTTTCCTTGAGCTATATGAGTAAAAACACTCAACTGTATTGCAGTCATAAGTGTCCTTGCACCTGTATAGCCATGGATTATGCGACTTATTTGTTGCAACTGTTGTTCTCTATCGTCTTGTGAAGCCATAATTGGATACCTATATTTGTGGTGAAACGCACAACAAGGTTGTCGAGAACAAACAGATGAAAATTTATTACGGTTTAGGAAAAGATTCTTATCCAAGCAAACGATGAACGATACTCGAGTCATTTCTAAAGCAATCTCTTTTGGGAAGACATAATGTCAATAGGACATTCTTCTAGAAGGCTCATAAGTAGCCCAACCTTAAGATAGTATTCGCAACAATACTCTCCATAAAGTAATGATACCGTATCGATAAACTCTGAATGGTCCATAGAAAGGCAAGTCTTGAATTTCTCTTATCCACGTGTCAGCAAAAGGCTGTGACACTTTTGGCGCCATCTTTTTTTCTTTCTTAAATGGGGGAGGATGGTCGTTGACGACCCTATGGAACAGTCAACTGTAAAGACAATATGGACACTTCCACAATCACGAGTAAAAAAGATAATGAAACTGGATGAAGACTCGTTACTTGTGCGGGAAGAAACAGTAGCCGTGGTTACCAAAGCAACAGTAGTATTGTTACTTGAAACTACCTCTTCCTCGTAACTTGGACTCTAGGAACTATTTGTGGATTATTTGGTAAAAGAAAGTATCAAAGATAACAAGGATAAGTTGAGTTACAAGGCCCTGTCAGAAACTGTTCATTCCGTTCCAGCACTACACTTTTTACGAGGCAAGTTGAAATACTTTTGTTGTTGGCACGTATAACTTTTTCCAAAAGAGGTAGTTCCAGAAAAACTAAGTGGTGAGTACTTGTTGTTTCGAGATGGTGGTCCTGAAAAAGAAGAAGCAATACAACAAGTAGAATAGAAACAGGATAAACCCTTCTTGCTAGTCGACCACTCTATGCCTCTCGGCTGCAAGTGGAACGTAAAGAGGATGAGTGTAGAAGTTGAGATTCTGGCCAGTGAAACCGTGCACTGGAATAGTTGCTTTGGCAACTAAGAACGACGCTGTTGTTGTTGTTACTATTATTATTTCTTGTTGGCGATAAAATGGCTTTGGGTAATTGATAGATTGTGCATATTCTTTGTCTAGTATCTTCATGACTTTTTCTTCATCATACATATATATATATATATATATAGGCTATGGATAGAAAAAAGAAAAGGGCCGAGCTGAGCTATTCCAAGAACTCATGTTTTGCTGATTGACATTCGTAACCTAACACCTTTTAAGAAAACGCTTATCTAGAGTCACCTTGATAACTAATCGTATGTTGTCACTTATTATACATCATATAGTGATACTATTTCATTTTGCAATGACTGATTCCCTGAGTCTTTTGATATATTCTTTGGTGCAAATTCAATGAGTCTCTTTCAAAGTGGCTAAAAAAGATTGATGATTTTTCTATCCAATATTTCGTCTTATCCATAATCGATGAATGTAAAGTTATGTGCACATTTACTTGTGTTTCATACAATTCGATGAAATCTGGAAATGGTCATCCTTCAGTTGTATATGACAATTCTATTTCTGTTATCGTTCCAACTTGTTGTAAGACTCACAATTCCATTCCTCCGTAAGTCCTACAACATCAGCAGAAAGATGTCTTTTGAGACTCGACTTGCCAAGAAACAATATCCAAGAAGAAGAAAGATAGCAACTCTCCTAGATTATTCAAATGTAGTGAATTGTCCAAGGGAATACAGTAAAACTCTAGAAAATAGGCAAGTTGCTGATTGATTATTTCACTGGATGGAAGAGTAGAATAATATCCTTGTCAATTATCGGTAAGAAAGTTCATTTGTATCACCAAGAAATTGTTGCGTAGGAGACCCAAGGAATATGAGAAAAGTATCTTTTTTGAGAAACTTTTATGATGCAACTAGTTTGTGAAAAAGAGATAAATCAGTTGCAGATATTTGAAATGAAGACCTTTACGAAACAACAAAAGAGTAAGAACATCGTCGAATCAAATAAACATACAATTATATTGTGTGGAAAGAAAGACTGAAATATTCGACATCACTATGGAATATTGAAAAGCATTCCATGGCTGATAACATAGGAATAGTCTTTTTGGATATTCTATTATCAAAATCAATAAACAACAATAACAAGGGTTGATACATAAAAGACAAAAAACAGCAACTCCATCAATGCCAAATAGCAACTGCTGACAATGTAAAAGTGAAAACAATTCTCAAGCAAAAAGGCAATTTGTTCCTCGGATATGTTTCAAACAATATATTTTAAAATGGTAATAGTTCATTCAGCTATTGAATGTCTCTATGGATCGAGACAACATTCCGCATTCAAAGTTTTTAGGGACTCTTTCTTGAAATCCAAAGAAATAGTTCTTGTCTAATATTTCTTGAAATTCATAGTGGTTTCATTATTGGTTTATTGAATTTGTTCCATTTCTTTCGTCGTAAACATTCTTTATGTAATGGAATGATTGATAATTGAGTTTACTAAATTCAATTCTTTGTATCGAGTCGTCTATATTTAGTCATCCTTCTTACTATATTCTGCTCTCTTTCTCGAAATGCTTTCCGTTCTTTGGGTACTAACATCACATCTTCAATCATAAGTTGGTCAATCTAGCCCTTTTTCAGTGTCATTTCGGCTATTAGCACTGAAAATCTATGAATTGGTTTATTCACAACTTTTCATTCCAATTTGTTGTTTATCTTTTTTTGTTGATTTCAAGTTGCTTGCAAAACTATTATTTTGTTTTCAATTTATCCACTCTATTATAAATCAGTCGTCACTTCCTTGTCCTTTGATGATGTGTTGAATACTTTTATCTGTGAAAAAGCTATAGTTTTTATAGATCAACTCTAGCTTTTCTTTTTGTTGTTCCAAAGGAGTGAAATCCTCGTTGTTATGGTCATGCTTCCTGCAGATAAAGAACAACTCACTGTTGATGAAAATAGTATTTCAACTCCTCTCTCTCTCTCTCTATATATATATATAAATAAATATAAATATCAAGTAGCAATATTCTGAATCAAAAGATGAGTTTAGGATACAAAATATCAACTGCCAACACACGAATCCAATGGTATGTTGATCTTGGAGAGATATAAATAAAAGTCACAAATAAGCTCTAGAATAGCAAACTAGCTTGAAACACAATGCAACCATCAAAAAGGAGTCTTGGACACAAGTCTTTTACTCCATGAATAGAAAAGGTATATGGAGTCTCAAGAGTCAAAGAAAACGACCAACAGTTTTGGATTCACAAAATGGACTCAACAAAGGTTGCTCTCAAGTCAGAATTCTGCAATATAGTAACTAACCAAGAAGAAAGCAACATTCAATAAACTTGACAACTCGAGCTTTTCATTATATTCAACAAACTCGAATATAAAACAGCACGAGCCAAAAGATAACTGTGAAGATAAGTTAAGCTTTGAAAGGTGCAAAGTTTTCTAGAAACACCGATAATACTTGGACCACTACTTTTACAAACCTACTAACTCAACAGAGGTTCATGTTGAAACTTCAAATGATTGCCATAGACATATTGCGGAACTCAAAGGAAAATTCATTGAGCTACGTGGCAAAGAAATACCTCAAACATGGAGGGTACCTTTTATACAAAAATAAAAATGCACAATATCACTTTTATGAACGACTCAGTGACCAAACTCTATGAAAATTTGAGAGAGTTGAAGAGAATGAAGCCAGATTTTTGCTAAAACCATTCACGACGCTAAAAGCATCGGCGTTTCCTTTAGAGGCATACTAAGAGTTACTCTTTCGCTTGATAATCCTTTTGGTTCACATTACTAGCAGAGAGAATATCAAAAGACTTTTAGATGACAAGGGAAACATTAAAGACTAGTAAAAGTCAAGTCTTTTCAGATTCCTTGCTACAACTAGTGCCAAATAAAGTAAAAACCAAACTTTACTTTCTCAAAGTAGAGTCGGCCTGGCATCTACTTGTACTTTCCTTTTTACTGATACAATAGTTTGGAGGAGGATTCCTTCTAATGACTGAGTAATTGTCTGACAACTTAAACTTCACCCTTTCTTCATCATTACGGACGTTACAAAATTTATCTAGTAAGGTAGGTTTGTCTTCAGATAAGCTCTGTGATTCAAAAAAGGTTTGATAGAACGCTGCAAGAGTTTAGTTCTTAGAGCGATTCCTACAATTTCTCAAAATTCTTATGTGTAAAAGATAACAACGTGTATCAACCTTAACATGACTTTGCACTCGTGTCTCAGTTTTTATATGATTTGTTGTCTGTTCTTCCTATCCATTTCATTGACCAATCAAAAGTAATCTCTCAATTCTACAATAAAATATAGTCCTCAAATATAGAAACTAGTACCAATTCATAGTTGAACTCTTTTCACATTCAGGCTGCTTACTAAGAGTCATAAAATCCAAAG
Source organism: Galdieria sulphuraria (assembly GCF_000341285.1). Taxonomy (NCBI): domain Eukaryota; phylum Rhodophyta; class Bangiophyceae; order Galdieriales; family Galdieriaceae; genus Galdieria; species Galdieria sulphuraria. Next base: position 37,161 of record NW_005178405.1, read on the forward strand.
AGGAAGCTGATCGTCTGATGGATGGCTGTAAATACTTTATAATTGTCTCGTTGAAAGAAGCAAACAAATGACAATTGAAAAGTAGTCTATGATTTTGGTTCGAGTCCCTGGAAGTTCTCTTCATGTATTGGAGAATTTTTCTGGTTCTTTCATGTATTCTGATGCTTGGAGAATGTCACCAAATAGGTTATTCCCATCCCAGTATTTATACAGTACAAGTTCCCAGAGGACCCGATATCCATGTGATATTTGGAAGTAAGGTGAAGGTAGATAACCGTACTTTATACAAGGTCTTTTCCACAACCTTAGTTCCTCCAGTGAATATAACAGCAGATATTCCAGATTGTAGAGAATCTGGCTTTGAAGAAACTAGTTTGAAAGTAAATGATACTTTGCTGGATACAAGTTTTGTTCCCAGTTTGTGTCCTCTAGAAAATGTTTCGTTGACAGAAGGAAGAGTCTATGAGTCTGTTCAAGGAGGTCATCGTATTCAGTTTCAAGGATATTTGGAAGAAAGCTCGTTGGAACCCTTTTTGCAAGATGACGCTCCTGCTTCTTTCCTTACTCAGATAGGACAAGTGCGACCGGAAGTTTCTCGTTCGTTTGATAGTCCTGGTTTACACGTCGTGACAATACCTGAACATGTCCACAAAGCCAGAGGTTTGGTTATTGGTGGAGGTGGTGCTGGAGGTTCACGAGTAACGCTTTGTTCTGCTATTCCCGTG
>NW_005178404.1:0-17706 GCF_000341285.1 Galdieria sulphuraria
TTTTTCTAATCAATGTATCAGTTGTTGATATATAAATATATATATTCTCCAAGGCTATTCATTCCATTTTAATTTAGAATTTTCTATGGACGATGATAATGATGATGATCTTCGGAAGCCTAAACCACCTTGGCGGGTTTGTTCTGAAGGTGACTNGATTATCGTTTATATTTCAGCCGACAAGANAAAATCACTCGTATNGAATCCAGATACTGTTATGGTTAACAAATACGGGAAGTTCTACGCATNAGATTNGANAGGTAAACCTCTCGGGCGAAAGTGGTATTCCAGGACGGTTGACAAAAAGGGCCGTTGTGGTTATGTATATCCGTTATGGCCTACTCCGGAACTTTGGACGAGAAGTATTTTGCAGCGAACACAACTCGTATATAGTTCGGACANAAGCTNGATTATTTACAAGATGGGGCTTGGTTGTGGTTCTTCGGNAANAGAAGCGGGTACGGGTTCAGGTTCCANGACTTTTGCACNAGCTAGCACAGTATATCCAGAGGGTCACGTGTTTAGTTTCGATTGTAAGGAAGAAAGAGTATCAGCTGNGAAAAGTGAAATGGATAAGCTCTACTTTGGTTCTTGTATCAGTTTTGACTGCCGAGATATCGTCGAAAAAGGATTTGGTGAAATACTGCCAGTCGACGCCATATTTCTTGATATTCCCGAACCTTGGCNAGNAGTCAAACATGTTGTCGACTCTTNGAAGGAGGGTGGAATGGTTGTGTTTTATTCTCCGTGTATGGAACAAGTTTTACGAACTTTGGAAGAGGNGAACTTGTTCGGACGGTNGAAACTTGNAGAAATACNGACCACTCGTTGTACACCCTATGAGACTCGACCAAGAAGAGTTTCGCAAGATGATAATCTTGNAACCTTTCTTGAAGAGCAGCTTCCACCCGTTGTCAAGGAAGAGACTCTCGAGAAGACAAGGACTAGTAAAGAATCAACTGNGANGAGTTGTGCACCTGCTTATCGTTGTTATCGTTCACACACTGCTTATCNAACTTGGGTTCAAAAATNAAATCATTCGTGAGGAGAACAAATAGCAAATGAAGGAATGAGAAGATTCGCATCTTGATAGAATTTTGGGAGACACATTCCGACGGCTTCTCCTTTTTTTTCCTGAGACATGTTGTACTGTTTCCCTTAAGAATCTTTTTGGTATCTGGCCTATTTAAAGCTAAAATTATTCACTATATTTATTGTATGTTATTTGTCTCTAGCCCAACCCATCTATAACACACGCGTTGTTGACATTTGAGACGATGAAGTTTGGAAAGAAGCTACAAGATACCGTAGAAACTGCAAACAAGGATTGGAGGCCATACTTTATTGACTATAAAGGTTTGAAAAAGTTGATATCCTCAACACTCGTAGAGCACAAGAGTAAGGAATTAAACTGCTTGAATGGCGAGCAAGTATTTCCTTCTTCGGGAGAACAGCCATGTTTGTCGGAGAATAGAGACAAAACTCGAGCATATCAAGCAACGGAAACAGAACAGGAGACAACTTTATTTGTAACATTGAAGAGGAAAAATAAGAGCGACGAGGAAAGCAAGAGCATCAAGAAGCTCAAAGTGGCCATTCGTTCTTGCCTTATCTCTTTCTTCACGGCGCTCAAGCAAGAGTTGGATAAGGTTAACGACTTTTATCTGGATAAAGAAGAAGAACTTATCATATCTCATCACATGTTGAAAGCTTATGTAGCAGAATATGTAAGTAATAGGCTATTCTTCATAGGAACCTCTCACTGATGATCTTGAAAAGGTCTCATCACCAACACTGTCAAAGAGTGATCGGAGAAGTTTGAAGCGTCAGCTTATCGACTTGCATGGAAATGCTGTTATGCTTGAAAGTTATGCTACTGTCAACTATACTGGGTTCAGAAAGATTCTCAAGAAACTAGATAAGAAGACAGGCTTCAATTTCCGAAAGAAGTATTTGGAAGTTGTTTGGGGAACGCCATTCTTTTCACTTAGCATTTTACAGAATATTGTAAAAGAAACTGAAAAGTGTCTAAATCAACTGGAGCAAATAGCGGCAAAGTGTTCCTAATTACCATCGGCTTTTGAACTTTGTGTTTTATTAATTTACTCGTAGTCTTGTTTTTGTATATAAAGTAATGAGATTTCGTAGTGCCCACGTCAATTAGTTGAGACAGAAATGTGTTGGACTCACAGAATCTTTTCAATGAGTTTTTCCAATACTTGTCTCGAAAGCCCCATAACAGAGTCTAAGGTTCCCACAATATGATCTACAAACTTGGATACCAAAGGGTTTTCCACTTGCAAACCGCCAGCACAATAATACACAGATCCTTCTTCTACTAGTTGCTGTATAACACTATCGGGAATGGGATGAAAATATACTTCTGAACGATCCAAACCACACTCTCTTTGATATGACTGGCAGTTTGTGACTACTATTGCACCAACTGTAACCGCTGGAGAACAAGAGTATCCACTGATAAATTCACGTGCTTCGTTAGCATCTTTCGGCTTTTCCAATATTCTTCCTTCATGCACAACCACTTGATCAGCTGTCACCAACAACGTAGTCTTCTGATTCTCAAACTGTGTTGTTCTTCGTGCAAGTATTGCGTCGGACTTTGCCACTGCCAGTTTTTGTACCAACTCTTCCGCAGTTTCAGCTCGAATAGACTTCTCGTCAATATTTGCAGATTCCGTTTCAAATTCGTAGCCCCATTGCTTTAAGAGAGCTTGTCTACTTGGAGAACTGGAGCCAAGTATCAAATGAAAAGACATAGCTCCGTCCAATTCACTTTTCAATCCAACCAAAATGATAAAATATTGTCATCAACATCATCATCCTCTTCCAACAATTGTCTTGCTTTAATTCTATGAAACTGGACTTTATCCGGTAGTGAAGGAATCTTATTACGACCTCGCGTTGTCACTTCATCGACCACAATCTGAAAATGTTCTTTCAACATTTGTCTAATAGCCTGTTTTCCCTTTTTGGGTACTTTCAATACATTGCTTTCTTTTATCACCCATGCCTTGATCGACTCAATTTGTATGTTTGGAAATAAAATTTGCACTTGTAAAATAAACTAAAACAAATTCTTAAAAAAAACTCCGTATAGAACTAGGATCTTACCTGATCTGACGATTTTATCAACAACTGCCGAAATAGCTCCAATGCTATCTCGTTGCGTTCCGAGTCAACTGATGGCTGAGTAGTCATGTAAAACAGATTATATAACAAACACTCCATAAAATAATGTTTCGCAGGTGCAGGCATTTCTACGCTGATTAGCTTCTCGACAAGAGACTTACCCTTCTTTTGTATATAAGCACTGTTCCATGTAATAAAACGGCATATCAAAGAAAAAATGATGGAATATAACGATACTCTCTCTGTGATGACAGGAAGTGGGTCGTGTATAGAATAATACTTTGTTGAAACGTTGCTGTATCCGATCTTCCACTCATTGCTTTCCTTTGAGAAAGAAGACTGGCATCTGGAATGTGTGATATGAATATCGCTTATCACGAGAAACAATTCCTTGGCAGTGTTATGTACGCAGGCATCTCGAATGACCTCATTGAACTCAGGTTCCTCAGAGACATTCTTCCGAACTTCTAAACCAAGAATAGCATCTAAACGTTGCTTTACATGTTCAAACAAAAGAAAGAAATGGGTATCAGCAAGACGTTCCAAAATGCTTCTCGGAACAAAACCCGAAAATAACGGCCTCAGGGCATGTTGTAGCAACAACTGCAAACCTCGAAAATCGAAATCAGAAGAACAACCAGACAAAGCATTCATAAGCCCGATATAGTTTGAAAGATTCCTTTCATACTCTCCTATTCCACGGATAATGTCACCAGCCAAATTATAGCATCTTTTTAATATATCGTTGAGCCAGAAACGAATTTCATCTCTTTCAGGATGCGGCCATACAACTCCATGTCTGCGTAACACATCGTTTGGATTCAAACCCATTTCTTCCGTAAAACCTAACAAGTGACAAGACTCTCTAGCTGAAGGATAGAGGATGTCTCCCACACCCTTACTTTCTAATAGAGAAAAAGTGGATGGGTTTCTTAATTCATGTAACGTGGTCAAAAGCATACCGAGAGGTTCAAGTAACTGGGTAAAAATATTGTAAGAGAAAGGATGATGAGATTCGGAAAATTTTGAATGCTCACGAGCTCCACGAGAGACAGAGTCTAGTAAAGATATGAGTCGTGAAAATTTCTTACGTCTTTCAACTGTTTCTCCTTCAGTTGTTTCAACAATATGTCCATTCCATATGAAAGATTCCATAAAAGCATTCCAATTTTGTATCCTTTCCAACCAAGTACTTGATCTCAATTCATTCACTGCAGAGGACAGCATTCCTTCGATGAATGTTCGTTGTTCTTGTAAATTCTGTAGTGCTGTGCTTAATACTATGATCGACTCTGCTAACAAATTTTGTTCGTTCATCGTCAAATTTCCATTTGCAACGAGACTTTGTACTTGTGAAGTAAACTCGCCAATATAGGGAACTACTTGTTTAGCAGTCTCGGGAATCTTCACTAGCTGGACAAGTATGCCACAACAATTGGTTCGACAAAGGACCAGCTGCATTGTAGCACCATGATAAGAACATGTGCCAATTTCTTCAAGTAGTCTTGATAGAAATGTCACAACATAGTTGGAAAACTTTGATGACATAAGCAGACCTGTGGAAAGACAACATTCCAAAATCTTCATGATATTAAGGAACAGAATAGGATACGTCTGCATAGAAACAGCATTCTGAAAACACAACTCATATACTCTTTCATAAAACCGGGACAAGTTTTGGTTATTGTCGAGATTTTTCAGCCTTTTCAAGCGATTAGATATAAATACGAACATGGCTTCCAACGCATCCAAAATAATCATCAAGTTTGAGTCGCATTCAAAGGGATGTTTCGTTGTTCCATAAATACAAGGAAACGTCTGAAAGTCCCATGAAAAGAATTCATCCAACCAACAGACATTAATAACATTTGGACTGGATTGGGAGTTTAGGTTTGAGGTAGCATATAATAGACGCTCGTAAAGAGATGAGAATAGAAATGTCAATAGCTTTGATGCATCTCTTTCTATAAGAAAAGATAGACAGCCCAAGATATTGTCTCTTAAAGAACGAAGAAGGTAGACATCCTCTGCTGACTGTGCATCATCATCCCGTTCCAATGAAAAGGAAAGTGTAAGTTCCTCTTGATGCACCTTGGAAGAAAATACAACAGAAATCTCGTCAAGTTTCTCCTGAAGGAGGCTACAAATAAAACGAAAAATCAAAATTCTCATGGACCAATCCCACAAATATTCAACTTTATCCGTACATGAAACACGCAAATAAGACCTAAGAAACCGAACTGCGGCTAAAGTCACCCGTGGAACAGGATGAAGAACCAATAGCATCACAAAATAGAAAAAGGTTTGCAAATTTTCATTATTCAACTGTTCAGTGATTGAATGATGTAACCGAAAGCAATCTAAAAACGCAATAAAAAAATCTCGAAGAAACTCGCTTTCATCTGGGCTCCTATCAGCTATCTGAAAAAGTTTTAGACTTTGGTCCAAACTTGAAGCTTTCAATTTCAAGCTGTTTTCAAAGAAAAAGAAACAGACGAATTTTTTTTCATCAAAATGACTGTCATCGTTGCAGTCCTCCCTTGAAAATACTAATGTAAAACATTTAAGAACGCAGTTTCTTATTCTATAGTCGGAGAGTGTAAATAAAGAAGAAAGTGTTTGGAAAATACCAGAATCCCAAATAACTTTGAGATCGCAAACCTGCAAAACAGACTCCACAAATTCCAATGCCAAAACACATATCGAAATAGCATGGTTTCCTTCTAAAGTCTGCCAATGAGATGAAACAATAGTATTTTGGCAAATCTTCAAAATATGTTCGTGACAAATCGATAGACAGAAATCGAAGACAAACATTCTAATGATCGAATAAATTCATCCCGTCGTGACAATGTCAATACTCGTATTTGTCAACACTAGGTCCTCAGATATTTGTTTCAGTATAAGAAGAACGAGCTCCATATATTGAGCATTGGACTGAGCTAAAGCAACCTGGGCAAAAGAAGAGTTCACAAAAAAATTCTATTGGATAAAGACAAGAACTTACCCAGTCATCAAAACAAGTCGGCCAATATTGTGGCCAAGTTCTTAAGGCAACAAAAGAGAACAATGAAACCATTCTATTTCTTACAAAACTTGGTATTTCTACATTATGCTGCCCTATCGAATTGACAACAAGCTGCCACAGGTTTGGCTTTATCAGCTTTTCAACCAGTTCTTTAATATCTCGCGAGCCGGGTACTGCAACCACATTGGAGAGCCATCTTTGAAAACAACTCTCAAAGAGGGTCAACAGAAAATATTCTGTAGCACTTTTCCCTTCTGATTGAGACCTGAATACTTGAAGGAAGGCAGTTGTCAATTGTTCAAAAGCGTCGGCCTGAAGGCTTTCTTTTAACTGATTTAAATACACATCTGCTTCTTTCCTTGTTTGCTCGTTTGTATTTGGATTATAAAGACAATCAAGTGCCCTCATAATAGTCTCTAAGGGAAGTTCAGAGACACTCGGGTTGGCTTGCATTCCTTACAATATTTGGCGCGCAAATTGGCTTGCGTGTATTGCCTTTTCAAACTTTGTCCAAATAACACAATAAATAACAAAAGATGGACAAAGAAAATGAATCTTGCAACATATTGAACAAAAACCCAAAATCTTCTTTATCAACGCTTTTTATGCATACTACAAACCACTCACAAAATGAACCCTAATTTCCTGCTTTTGCTAGTTCTTCTAATTCTTCTACACTCTGTTCTCCTGGGTACAACTCTCCATCAATTTCCCAAGTAGGGTAACCCTAATAATATTCAAATCAGCTGCAAAGTGAAGAATTCAAATCTTGCCTACCGGAACATCTTTCTCTCTACACAGGTTGTACTGTGAATCACGACCATTCTTTGAACATTCAACGTATTCGATCTTTTCAAAAGCTTCTTGACCAAACATCTGTTTCTGATGATAACAGTGTTCACACCAAAAAGCACCGTACATTCGAGCTTTCTTTGACTTTAATCTCTCAGCGAGTTTCTTCAAAAATTTTGTCTGGTTGGTCATAAAGAATGATAAAGATGACTTACCATCATTCTTGCATTTGAATGTGAAGTAATCGAAGGAGGATCAAAAACTTGGTTAGAAAAGGTCATAGAAGCTGTTCCAAAAGCAACAAGTGCACCTCCGGTTATACTTGCTAGTATTAACAAGACAACGAAAGAATGCCGTATCCACTTTTTCCAACCAACGCTCGAAAAATGAAGGAAGGAGCTAGTAATAAAAAGTGAACCAGATAAAAACGCAGAAAGAACACAATATGGACAAAAGGATTGTATCTGGAAAAAAAGAATATACATCAGAAAAGCACTCACGATGGTCATAGCTAATGTAAGCAACGATAAAGCTTTCTTCGAAAATGTATGTAGTTGGTTCTTGAAAGTCGAGGACTTGCGGCGACACAACAAGGGACACGCCGATAGCAGAAAGACAGCAGAATAGGCCATAAAACCAAGGAATGAGAGGGGAACTCCAAAAATACTTGCTAGTGGACTTTTGAAAACTTCTATACAACCCTGCGTGTGACACATTATTTCAGGAGTTAGAAATAACTTGCCCACTGTCAAATAAACTGTGTCGATTACGCCTATGGAGGATAGAATCATGATAGACTTCCGTAGGAAACTACTATCTTGCACTTCCTCCAAAATTTTTACAGGAATTTCACAGTTCTGGTCCGAAGAAGATTCCAACTTTTGGTCGGACGAAGAAGAGATGTCTTCCTTGGACAACAACGACATGGAAAGGAAAGCTCTAGGAAAGTTGCAACTACGATTATTTCTACAAAAAGTATGTTTAGGATGAATTTGGTTGGACCTAAAATATCCACAAAAAGGGAGTTTTCGGTTCTTATTGTTGTGATATCGACACAAACTTCCAGGACAATATATTAGAAAGGCCATAACCATTCCATCCTCTGATAATAACCGAAAAGGGTTTTGTGGATGGATGGAAGATCATCAAACGCTTGAATCTTTTTTATCAGAAGAGTCTTTGAAACGTTGTATTCAAGCTCTTACTGAAGCTGCTGAAGAAATATCTTCACTGCTAAGGAAGGGAGCTGGTTTACTTGGACTTTCTAGCGTCAACACTTTTGGTGACCAGCAGCTACAGATAGATGTTCTTGCAGACCAAGTTATAGAGAAAGCTTTGCAAAAGAGTGGTGTAGTAGAGAGTATCTGCTCAGAAGAAAGATCAAAGGAGAGGCCTTGTGGAGGGACAGGTTTTGCAGTTGCTTACGATCCTTTGGATGGCAGTAGTATAATAGGTACATTCTCTTATATTACTCTTTTGTTGAACTGAGTTGGTTCAGATACCAATTTTGCAGTTGGTACGATATTTGGAATACTCAAGGGTGGAAGCTTTATAGGACACAGGGGTCGTGAATGGACAGCTGCGGGTTGTTTTGTGTACGGTCCTCGTACTGAGTTGACTTTGGCTGTAGCAGATGAAGAATATGCTCACCAGTTTATTTGTATTCCACAGGATTCAAAGGATGCAACTGTTCTTGGCAGATGGAAGAGGAATAGAGTTTTCAAGACTATAGAGTCTGGCAAACTATTTGCTCCAGGAAACTTGCGTTCAACCGTGGATAACAGTGGATATCAAAAGCTGGTGAACTATTGGATGAGTAACAAGTATCAACTGCGATATACGGGGGGTATGGTAAGCCATGGTTTACTCTTATCCATAATCATATTGTATTTATGACTAGTTAGGTTCCCGACGTCAACCAACTGCTCATCAAAGGCAAAGGAGTTTTCTGCAATCCTGCTAGTATATCGTCTCCAGCAAAACTGCGTTTATTGTTTGAATGTATTCCTTTGGCTTTTTTAATAGAAAAGGCTGGAGGACGATCTTCAAACGGCAATATTTCGCTTCTCGATATTCCAGTAAATGAAACAGAAGAGCGTTGTCAAGTTTGTTACGGGGCAAAAGAGGAAGTAGAACGTTTTGATGCAATGGTTGGGCAAATGTTTATTTAAACTAAATAAAAAAGTATTGAAACTATGGCATCTTATGTATAGTAGCTATGTCAATGTGGTTACTTTGACATTGAGAACAAGCCAGCCTCTTGGATTCTATATAATGAGCTATACACAGTTCAACTGAAACTTTATTAGGAATCAACTACTGGAAATGGGGACTCCATTCAATGATGAAAATACTGTTGAAGAAGAGTTTTGACTCGTTCAATACAAAAAGCAACTTGTTCTTGTACTCCCCTGTCCGTCTGATATCTAATATTACAAATGTACTTAGATACTTTATTCACAAACGTTGGGCTCCTACCTATAGAACACTATTACTGAGGTTACCAAACCTGTTAGTTCGAGTGCCTCAGGTAATAAGGGAATCACTGCAATGACTCTTAATACAATCCAAATAGCAACTATCAAGGTTACCAACTTTTTCTGGAACCTTTGATGGTTCACTTCGTTCTTGGAAAGATAGTTTAGTAGCTGGGTAGATACCAACCATAAAGCTTCAAAACTGTTCACCACCACTTGTGAAACGACTGGCACTAGGAAATCCATCTTTGTACTCTCGTTTTCCACAAATATATGCCTTTCATTACACTGTTGTGAATGGTTTGTCTGTTCTTCTATGACTTCACGCTTTACAACTCGTGGCTTAATTCGTACAACGTATTTATTAGAAGAATCTTGAACAAACTCCAAGTTTCTTCTTTGCTTACAATTTATAGTTTGTGTAAAATAATAACGAATTCTATATCTTCTGCTTTTACCACTTTTCAAAACAGAAGTGTGTAACAAGCGATGATAGAACAAGTAAGCCATTCTTAGGAAAATTGAAATTCAAAAATTTTCAAATGAGAAACGCTCATTTCCAATCGGGCAAATCGACAGTCTCAACCAATTGCGGATATTTTCGATGGCCTTGGCTATTTCAACGATATCGCACTAGTTTCTAAACAGAACGGTTCTAGAAAGTTGTATTGTCATGTTTACATGAGATATTTTACGTGCAACTTTCATTTTCTTACTAAAATATCCTTTGTAAAGATAATTCAAACGACACAAGTATCTTTGATTTACTGGAAGCACAAGAACAATGAACAAAACAAGTATTACAAATTAGGTAACTTTTGTAACAAAGATGATTGACATCTCAAATGATTGCTATGTTCAACCCACTTACTCACTGCCAAACCACTTTCTAAGTAAACTATTCCAGTACAACCTTCGCAAACCTAAGACCACATCAATCAGTAGTGATCGGATGCTGTACAAAGGAAGTCCCCAAAATATGCTTCTTAATAGTTCCAATGTTCCTTGTTGTTGATACAACAAAAATAGAGAGTCCCAAGTCCTCTTCCAAAATGCGGAACTCAACTCTCTGTGAATAATTGGGTCTGTATTCCAGATATCTATCTCAGTGATACGATAAAGGTAATGAGCTCTGCAGAAACGAGGATTCGTCCGCTGATTCAGTAAACAACTCGTAAAACTAAAAGTAGAATTACTTATAGCCAAAACATCACACATAGTCAAAATATACCAGTCTGGAAAGAAATCCGCTTCAACACTTGCATATGTCCTTGGCATATGAATACCAAGAGAATGGCACGTCTTTGGTTGGTACTGCCAAAAGTATTTTTCTACCTGATTAATTTCATCTGAAGCGACAAAAAGAACAGGATTCTTCAACTGCGGCCATATGTGTTCTAACCATTCTAAATACCAAGAAACAGGAGCACAATACGCAAAGGAACTCGCTGTAATATCTTTGTAATCACCCAAACGAATATGAATACCAACTAAAGTGACTGAGCCATCCAAAGGACATAGCTTCTTGCTTATTTCCATATCTAAATATTCTTTCAAGTCGGGATTCACTCGAAATAGAGAATATATATAGGAACGAAAAGGTCTATAATAACTCGTATGCCATTGAAACCAACCCCATATATCAACATTAACCAAGTCCTTCTTGGTATCTTTTTCAAGCACATTCGGCTCTATTTCCACAATATGTTTCTCAGTACTGGTTGACTTTATGTATTCCGTCAATTTGTCTGTTAAAATAGAATTGGCTTTCATATGCGAACTCTCTACTGCGAGAGGAAGTTTTACTGAGATTCGATCGTCCTTCAAAGCGAAAAGTGACTCCCCAATCCATGGAGGAGTTTGTACAGAGGTGTGATGTACCAACGCACAGCACTTGAGAAACATATACTGAAACAGTTGGTTGCCAAAACGTCCCAATTCACCCAAGCAAGACATCGTCAGAAGAGGAGGTCCACAATATGAATGAACGCCTGAATACGAGTCAGAATATCCTACAAAATGAAGACTTCCTAATTCAAAAATTCTACCAAGAGAAATTTCTGTCTTCTTGTTATATTGGAAGCCTTGTTTTTCCAGGGAACTCGAATGGTGGTATGAAGCTTCAACGTCGCCTCCGACACAACTGGAAATCTTATCGTTGCTAGATGCTGTGACTACAAAAGGGCTCAAGCAGTCATCTTCCCAAAGTATACTACGACCAAAGCCTGAATTGGTCCAAGTGGATGAAGTAGGTAGAGATACATTTCGCTTCCAATCAGGTGGGAAACAACCATAATATTCTGAGACAGAATTCTGGAAATGTTCCCTCGCATGCTGTGTTGACTCTGCGCCAGTATTCAATTTCTCAATTGCAAAAGGACTAAAGTCAAAACACTGAGTCAAGTAACGACAACAGTGAAAGCACAGTTCCGGCAACGTTACAGCCCAACCAAATATTCTCTTCCACAGTTGATGAAATTCATTATTGTTCAAGACACTCTTTCCTTGTTGCTGCTTCGAAATGGCCCAGTCCCGTTCGCTTCTACCGTCTCCAAAACTTAGCGGTTGCAACATTTCGTATTTGACTCTACAAAGCTTTCTGAAACAATCCACTAAAAGGCACGAGTTCCACCCAAAACGTAACTGTGTTGAAAGAAAACTTGACCTCTTTGTTTCCTCATTGGCAAAAAATTATAGCACAAAAAGATGACTTTTCCGCCGACAGAATTCCAACTCTACAATTTGCAATTTATGGCAAAAATTTTTCAAGACCGTCTGAAAGCTTCATCACTTTAAGAGTTGATGAAAAACTACTTATGAAAAAAAGTGATAAAAATAGCAGAGAGGTTGTAACGAACGGATAGAACATGGAGTTGGATTGATTGCATTGCTTCTTTTTGCCTTGGGAGCAAGTGTATTATATTAGAGGAGATGGAGCAAAATTTGATTCTTTAAGTGTCGTGAACGTTGACAGAGTCTCATTTCATTCTGTGACGAAAATCTTCAGAAATGAAGTACTCGAAAACATGATGTGCCAATTTTCACAAAACGAGATTGATTCGTTTCATTTAGCTCCACCACCGCTCACTCAAAAGCCCATTGGCAACAAACAATTCACATCCAGAGGACCAAATTTACAGCTACACAGGCTGGAACACGGAACAGTAGAGAGCAAATTTGAAGGTTTATTTAGAAGAAGGTTAACTTTGATGTAATTTGTTCGCAGCAACAATACATATTTAGGTTTCTTGCTCAGAATTGTCTCTTAGCAGCAGATTTTGAGTGTAAGACACTCTCAAATTTCTACGATGTCTTCCAAGAGCTGTTGTATTTCAGACGTTTCTTCTCGAAGAAAACCAGATTTCTAAACTTGAAACTCCCCATTGATGCAACAAGAGCTGGCTTTCACAATTGTAGTCGGCTTTGTAAATTGACCCAAAACATCTACACAGATAGTAGTGTATTATTTACCTTTTGAGCATTCTAAAATATATGAGGAGATTTGTGTCACAACTATTGGGTTTCCGCCTATCGAATACTCGTGGTTTTAGGAATTTGAAGCCAACGATATTCCTCATTTTCAAAGATTGTTGCGAGTTTTAAACGACACTGCATTTAGCTTTTCAGTATATAGAAGATGAATTCTTAGTTTCTTCAAGCAAAGTAAACCTGCCTTGTGAATTTCTTCTTCAACTTGGAAGATTAACTTCTCTTTTGGTGAGTTGCATTTTTATGTTGGCCGAAGAACTTTGCAAACTTGTCAGAGCATTACACAAGTTAAATATTGTATCGATTCATTGAACTCTGCAAACTGAAATATTTATTGAAAACGTGTCTGAGATAAACCATTATTGTCATAAGAACGAAATGGAACTAGTTATGAAGTTTAGTTGTTTGCTGTTCATTTTAACCAGAAGCGGTAGAATTTCATTTGAATCCATTTTGACCAAGCAATCGACAAACTTTGGATATTTCAAATCCAAATATAAGTCCAAATATGATGAAATCTATCATTCTACAATAAAATAGCACGGCAGAATCTCCTTGAGAATGGCTTTTTTCATGTCAAACTCTTCCATGAATCAGTGAGAGAGAGAGAAGTGTGCAGTAGTCTATTTCAAACAATGACATCGAAATTGATGGTCCCAAATGTATGGCTTGCGCTTTGATAAAGGATGAAGCAAGCACTAACTTGTAAGACATGGCAACAGTGGCATCGGTGATAATGGTGCAAAATATTTGATGGGCAACAGAGAAAGGAGGACTCCGATAGATCTTAATGTTAATAAAGATAGCATCATCACGAAGGGCGTGTGAGTCACTCTCGGGGAGTTAGAGTTTGAAGACTCTTTATACTGGTACCTGCAGTATTAGCCAAGCAGAGCGAAATCTTCTAGCGTTATAATTCGAGGCAGTGTGCATTCTTGAATGCTGTATATTGGGTGGGAGATTAATAACAATGATGATATCGGTGCCTAGCCTTTGTGCTATGCATTCAAAGAAAATTACGCCCCAACTAAACTGCATATTGACAAAAATAATATAGGGAAGAAAGTAATCAAGGACCCCGTTGAGGCACTGCGTATAATTCACATTTTAACAAGTCTAAATGTTTGTAGATGACAGTGACGTCAATTACCTATTTGCATGAGTAATTACAACGAAATTATACCTTAAATACTTTGGGTATTAGTAATGATGATATAGAGTCAGAGGGCCTCAGATACTAAGTGAAGCATAATATTGTATGGCATATTCACTTTTTCAGATGTCAGTGGCTATGATATTGATGACATAGGTTTGAGTCGTTTGTGTTATGCTTTGAGGAGATATCACTCTCTTACCAATCTTCCTGTTGACCTAAATAGCATTCATAAAGAAAATAGAATAATCCTTTGGTATGATTACGCCGGTGAGATTCTTAGCTTCAAAGAAGAGAATTTCCAACGACATGTAAATTCGACCAATGGTCCACCTTATTCTTCTCCCGACACTTACAGTATTATCCTTGCTGTACTTGAAAAGAAAACATGGGAATACATATGTAGTTCGGATCAACGCCTTGTAGAGTTCATCAATCTTGGGTTTGAATGAGGATGTGTTTTTTGTTCATCCTTTTTTTCCCTGTTGAAGTCTTGAAGTGCTATCTGCAATTGTATCCTCAGTCTCGGCTGCTTATTCATTTTGCAAAACAATGAATTTCTTCATGTCAAACGATTCCAGACTAGTAAATGTCAGAGAAGAATATGGTTGTTTGTCTCAGTTCTGGGTCATATTAGCTGTGGCATTTGTTATGACATTTGCGTTTCCTCGTATTGTTCAACCTGGGAATTTGTATTCTGCAAAGACAGTATTGAGAGATAACTTCAAATGAATCGTCTTCTTTGTGGATAAGAATGTGTTGACTGGAATTTTTCAGTATTTTCGCAGCGCTCTATACTGCTATTAGTTCTGAAATGTCTGATTGGATGGATGTGATTATGTAGAATATGAGAAAATTACAAGAATGATTGTACTGGTCATTTGCTATGTGCACTACTCGTCGAAATCGGATGGCAAAGCAGGAGTTTATAAGAAAGCTTTCATAAAATTGTCTTTGCTACCTAACCAGTTGTGACTACTTCCACATTCTATTTTTCTCAAGCTGATTACCATTCATGTATTAATGAATGTGCCCTTGCTCTTGAGAAATATGCGACTCGTATGTTTCTGACTTGGCACTCAGAGATGAAGAAAGAGTTGTAAAAAAATGTTTGTTCTATGAATTTGATTAGGAAAATATATCGAAGGAGGTCATTTAAGAAGGCATCAGAAGGATGGAGTGACTACAAGAAAACGTAATGGATCAGAGGAACCAACAGGTGAGCAAGTAGTAGCAGCTGTTTGCAAGAAATTGATTGTATAAAACTCTTTGGATATGACAACTATAAGGAACACTTGGAAATTTTTCATGTATTTCTCTAGTTTAAGAATACTTTAAAATTTCTGTTGAATGCTGTCCTGAAAACTTCTCGCTTCATCTTGACTATCAATAACTGCTTTTACTTTTTACGAAAAATAGTATCTGTATGGATCGAATCCGACGGTTGTTCTCTGAGCTGAAAAACAAGCTGTCTTGAAGATAAAAAATTCAACTGTTTCTCTAAAGGGGCTTCCTTGGGATTGATATTAGGCACTAGGTATAAATAGACCTATGAATAAACCCATTTTGCAAGCACAAACGTTAAGTTTCCATAGTTTAAAATGGCACTTATTCCAAGAATCAATCTAGACTAGAAGGAAGGGGCGTTGAAATCTTGGAGATTCTGTACGACGACGATGCATTTTGCCGATCTTTAGTAGAATGAAACCTTCTTGCTTTGCCGTTCCCGTTTCAAGTGTGGTCTCAACGAGAGCTTTTTGGATTCCACAAGGCTTAGTCAGGTGTTCACAGCACCTTTATACAAATCGTGCGGTTCGTTTTGGAACTTTTATTTCTCAGCGTCGCCTTTTGCAACAAACCTTTTCAACTTGGAAGTGCTCGGCCTTATCCGAAACCGAGACTTCGATTCCTTCTAAAGCACCACCTGTACAACCTGTAGTTGTTGTTACTGGATCTTCAAAGGGAATTGGCCGTGCGATAGCATTAGAGTTTGCAAAGGCTGGGTGCAAGGTTGTTGTCAACTATTCTAGATCGGTTTCTGCCGCAGAGTTAGTAGTCTCTGAAATTATAGAAACCGGTGCAGAATCTTTTGCTATAAAGGCAGACGTTAGTTCAACTGTGGAAGTAGAATCAATGTTCCAACAAGTTTTTGAACGTTATAAAGGAATAGATGTATTGGTCAACAACGCAGGTGTCACGCAAGATGGACTTTCGTTACGTATGTCCCTTGAGCAGTGGAAAGCAGTCATTGATCTCAATCTAACAGGCACTTTTCTCTGCTGTCAAAATGCTTCAAAATATATGTTGAAACAACGCAAGGGAAGGATAATTAATATGGCTTCGGTAGTAGGAGAAATAGGAAATGCTGGGCAGGTAAACTATGCTGCGTCCAAAGCTGGAGTCATTGGCCTAACGAGAACTCTTGCGAAAGAGTTTGCTCCACGAGGTGTACTAGTGAATGCAGTTGCTCCTGGATTCATAGTTTCAGACATGACTAAGGAGCTAGATCAAGATAAAATCAAACAGTCAGTTCCTTTGGGGAGACTTGGGACTGCAGAAGAAGTTGCTGGACTAGTTGCATTTCTTGCTTTACATCCATCTGCTGCTTATATTACTGGACATGTTTTTAATATTGACGGAGGGATAGCTATTGGTTCATCTTAGACTGGGCGATGTTCATTTGAGTGGCTTTTTCATCCAATAAAGAATTTTTTATGGAATGAAAGAAGAAAGTATCAAATATATTCCGACAAGATAGAGCCAAGTGCAACAGAAGAAAGGACTTGAGGGGAGAAACTTGGATCATAGACTAGTAGAAAATTTTCATTGGTGTCTAAAAGTAATATTCATGAGAAATATTAGGCGAACAGGTTTTTCTTAAAGTATAATGAATAATAGAAAATAGACAATGACTATTGTACGCTCACGAATATAATCAAGTTAAGATTCTTGAATTCTAAAGTTATGTTGGACAAGTTATCCACAACAGTTGGAGAGTTTACGGGTGATACGGATTATGTTGCTGCCTTAGTTATTTTTCTTTGTACTTTAGTACTTGTAATATGGCAACCTGGAGGTCTTGGAATAGGATTCAGCTCTTTGGGTGGTGCCCTGGTAGCGTTGTTTACGGGTGTTATTTCACCTACCAACATTCCAACTGTTTTCTTTATTGTTTGGGATGCTACGCTAACTTTTGTTTCGTTGATTATTATTTCACTCTTACTGGACGAAAGCGGCTTTTTTCACTGGGCAGCCATTTTGCTTGCTCAGTTGGCAAAGGGGCATACCTTGATACTCTTTCCGCTTATCGTCTTACTTGGAGCAGTGGTTTCAGCTTTCTTCGCCAATGATGGAACGGCTCTTATTTTGACACCAATTGTAGTAAAAATGTTGCAGAGTCTTCAATTTGATAAGAAAGCCACGCGTGCTTGGGTAATGTCAGTTGGTTTCATCGCAGATACTGCGAGTTTGCCACTTATCATCAGTAATCTGGTGAATATCGTCAGTGCATCGTACTTTTCTATTAGTTTTCCCCGTTATGCTTCAATTATGATTCTAGTAGATATTGTCACTGTCTTGGCCTCCTTGTCTGTTTTGTCCATTTACTTCTTTCGATA